>NW_027288118.1:90900-162933 GCF_047511675.1 Marmota flaviventris | reverse complement strand
GTTAGGGCTAGGGTTATGCTAAGGTTTATGTCTAGGTTTAGGCTTAAGGTTAGGGTTAGGGCTATGGTTAGGATTAGGATTAGCTTTAGGGTTAAATCTAGGGTAGGCCTTGGATTAGGGCTAGGTTTTGTGATAGGTTAGGTCTACAGTTAATGTAAGAACTTGTTATGATTCAGGCTAGTTTTAAGATTAATGTTAGGGCTAGGTATAGTTTTAGCTTTAGGTTTAGGATTGGAGTGGTGTTTAGAGCTAGGGTTAATGTTAGTGTCAGGGTCAGTGTTCAGGTTAGGGTTATGGTTAAAATTAAATGACTAGGGTTAGCTGTAGGGGAAGAGTTAGTGTTTGGCTTAGGCTAAGGGTTATTGTTAGGGCTATGCCTAGGTTTTTCTTTAGATCTAGGGTTCGAGTTATGGCTAGATTTAGGATTAGGTGTAGGTCTAGGGCTAGTGTTAGGGTTAGGTTTAGGTATAAGTTTAATGGAAGGGCTACTGTTAGGGTTCGGTTTAGGGTTAGGTTCAGGTTTTTACCTACGATTAGTATTAGGGTCAGAATAAGGGTCAGAGTTAGGGTTAGGGTTTGGGTTATGGTTAGACCTAGAATGATGGCTAGGGTTAGGACTAGTAGGGTAAGGGTTTGTGTTAGGTTAAGGATTAGGGTTAGCTTTCAGGTTAGGATTTGGCTTAAGGTAAGGGATAGGGTTAGAGCTAGGGTTAGGGCTAGGGTTAGGGCTAGGGTTAGGGTTAAAGCTAGGTTTAGGGCTCGGTTTAGGGCTAATTTTTGTGTTAGGATTATGGCTAGCATTAGAGCAATGGCTAATGTAAGAACTAGGATTACAATTCGGGTTAATTTTTGGATTATGATTAGGTCTTAAATCAATAGTGTTAATTAGTTTTAAGGTTAGGGTGATATTTAGAGCTAGTCTTAGTGTTAGGTTAATAGTCAGGGTCAGGGTTAGTTTTAGGGTTATGGTTAGGTCTGGAAATAAGGCTAGGGTTACTGTAAGGGTGTGGTTTAAGGTTAGGGTGGTATTTAGAGCTAGGGTGAGTGTTAGGATATGAGTCAGAATCGGGGTTAGTATTAAAATTAAGGTTAGGACTGGAATTAGGGTTAGGGTTAGGTCTAGGTGTAGTGCTAGGTTTTAGTTTAAGTTAAGGTTTTGTGTTAGGGCTATTATTCGGTTTTGTTTTACTGCTAGGGTTAGGGTTAGAGCTGGTTTCAAGATTACTGTTAGGATTAGTGCTAGTGTTAATGTTAGGCTTAGGGTTATGTTTAGGGTTAGTGTTAGAGTTAGAGTTAGACCGAGGGTTAGGACTAGGAATAAGGATTAGGCAAGTGTTATGGCTAAGTTTATGGCTATGTTTAGGGCTAGGCTTAGGGTTAAGTTAAGGGAAAGGGTTAGAATTAGGGATAGGACTAGTGTGAGAGTTTGAGTTAGTCTTAGGGCTATGGTTAGCATTAGAATTAGGGATAGAGTTAAATTAGGGGTAGGATTAGGGCTATGATTAATGTTCAGCTTAGGTCTAGCGTTAGGGTGAGGGTTAGGATTAAGTTTAGGGTAAGGGATGGTGTTATAGCTAGGTTTAGTGGGAGGGTGAGGGTTAGAATTAGGTTAGTGCTATGGTTAAGGTTAGGTTTATGATTAGGGCTAGGTTTAGGGGTAGAATGAGGGCTAGGGTTTGTTTTAAGTTTAGGGCTAAGATTAGGGCTAGGGCTAATATGAGGTCTTGGGTTATAGTTAAAGATATTTTTAGTGTTAGTTTTATGTCTACATGTAGTGTAAGGGTTAGTTTTAGAGTTAGGGTCAGGTTTAGAGCTAGGAGTATTTTTAGTCACCATCTGGGTTAGGGTTTGAGATAGATTAAGTTTTTAAGTTAGGGCTCAAATTAGCATTAAGGTTAGTGTTATGTTAATGACAGGGTGAGGTTTAGGGTCTAGGTTTGGATTAGTGTAATGGATAGGTTTAGAATTAGGGATTGGGTTAGGTTTAGGACTAGGTTTAGTATTAGGGTTAGGGTTATGTTTATGGCAATGGATACAGTTAGAGCTAGGGTTAGGGCTAGGGTTATGTTTATGATTAGGTCTAGGGTTAGGTTTATGATTAGCATTAAAACTGGGGTTAGGGCTCAGATTAGGGATAGGTTTTGTGTTAAGTTAGTGCTAGGGTTAGGTTTATGGCTAATGTAAGTACCAGGATTTTGTTTAGGGCTAAATTTATGGTTAGGGTTAGGGCTATATCTAGTGTTAGCTTTAGGTTTATGGTTAAAGTTATGTTTAGAGCTAGGGTTAGTGTTATGGTCAGAGTCAGGGTTCGGGTTAGTTTTAGAGTTTGGATTAAAACTCAAATTAGGGCTAGGTTTAGGGTTAGGGTTTGGTTTAGGTTAAGGGTTAGGGTTAGGGCTATGGTTCAGTTTTGTTTTAGGGCTAGGGCTAGGGTAAGGGCTAGTTTTAGGATTAGCATTAGGATTAGGGCTAGTGTTAGGTTTAGGTTTAGCCTTAGATTTAAAGTTAGATTTAGTGTTAGGGTTTAGGGTTAGGGTTAAGCTTTGGGTTATTGTTAGATTTGGAGTTAAATTTAAATCTAGGTTAGGGCTAGGATTAAGGATAGGGCTAGGGTTAGGTCTAGGATTATGGTTCTGGTAAGGGATTGGGTTAGAACAGGGGATGGGGCAAGGGTGAGAGAGTTAGTCTTACAGCTAGGGTTAGGGCAAGGGTTAGGTATAGGGCTAAATTAGGGCTAAGATTAAGGCTAGGTTAGTGTTAGGGTTAGGGCTAGTGGTAGGGTTAGGGTTAGGGGTAAGGGTATGTTTAGTGCTCTGATAAGGGCTGTTATTTGTGTTGTTTATGGCTAGGATTAGGGCTAGGGCTAATGTAAGGTCTAGGCTTACGGTTTGGGATAGCTTTAGGATTATGGTTATGGCTAGGTCTACTGTAAGTGTTAGGTTAAAGTTAAGGGTCAGCTTTAGAGCTAGGGGATTTATTAGGTTCAGGATCAGAGTTAGAGTTTGGTTAAAGTTAGGTTTTAGGGTTTGGGCTCGAGTTAGCGTTTTGGTGTGGGTTAGGGTAATGAGAGGGTTATTTTATGGTTCAGGTTAGGTTTCGCTAATTGTTAGGGTTAGGTCTAGGGTTCACATTAGGGAAGGGTTAGTGTTAGTATAATGGATAGTTTAGGGCTAAGTTTAGGGATAGGTTTATGGTAGGAATAGGCCTTGAGTTACGGTTAGGTTTAGGGTTAGAACTAGGGCTAGTGTCAGGGTTATGTTTAGCATAATGGTTAGGTTTTGAGCTAGGGTAATGCCTAGGGTGAAGGTTAGGTTTAGGGTTAAGTCTAAGGATAAGATTACAATAGGGTTAGGGTTAGGGTTAGGATTAGGGCTAGGTCATCATTAGGGGTAGGGTTAAGGTTAGGGTAATGGATAGGTTTAGATGTAGGCTTAGCATTATAGTTAGGGTTAGACAGAGGTTTAGGCTTAGGGTTAGACCGATGGTTACGTTTAGGTTTATGATAAAGTTTAGGGTTTGAGCTAGGATTACATCTATGGTGAGTGTGAGTTTGAGGGTTAGGTCTAGGGTTAGTTTTCCAGTTAATTATAGCGTTAAGGTTAGGCCTAGGATTATCAATAGGGTTAGGGTTAAGTTTAGGTTAAAGGGTAGGTTTAGGGCTAGGGTTAAGTTTAGGATTAGGACAAGGGTTAGGGTTATTTTTAGGGATAGATGTAGGTTTATGTTTAGGGTAAGGGTTAGGCTTTGAGCTAGCATTAGGACTAAGGTGAGGGTTAGGTTAGGGTTAGGGTTAGGGTTATGCTTAAGGCTAGGTTTAGGCCTGGGATCAGCTCTAGGTTTTGTTTTAGGTTTAGGCTTAGGGTTAGAGCTATGTGTAATGTAAGAGCTAGGGTTATATTTAGGGCTAGTTTTACAGTTAGAATTATGGCTAGATATAGTGTTTGATTTTCGGTTAGGGTCAAATTTAGAGATAGGTTTACTATAAAGGCAGGGCCGGTGTTCGGGTTAGAGTTAGAGTTAGGGTTACAGTCAGAATTAGGACTAGGTTTAGGTCTAGGGGTAGGGTTAGTGTTTGGGTTAGGTTCAGGGTTATTGTTAAGGCTAAGGCTAGGTTTTTGTTTAGGTCTAGGGCTATAGTTAAGTCTAGATTTAAGATTCAGTTTAGGTCTAGGGCTATTGTTAGGGTTTGGTCTAGGGTTAGGGTCAGGTTTAGACTGAGGGTTAGTTTTATGATCAGAATAAGGATCAGGGTTAGTATTAGGGTTTGGGATAGGGTTAGAGCTATAGTGATGGCTTGGATTAGGATGATTAATAGGGTTAACATTTTGATTAGCCTAAAGATTAGGGATAAGTCTAGGGTTACCATTAGTGTTAGTATTTTGCTTAGGGTAAGTGATAGACTTAGAGCTAGGGTTAGGGCTAGGGTTAGAATTAGCATTAGGGTTAAATCTAGATTTTGGACTCAAATTAGGGCTAGTTTTCATGTTAGGGTTAAGTAAATGGCTAATTTAAAAACTAGGGTTACAATTAGGGTTAGTTTTATGGTTAGGGTTAGGGGTAGGTGTAGTGTTTTAGGTTTAAGATTAGGGTAATATTTAGAACTAGGGTTATTGTTAGGATCTAAGTAAGAATCAGAATTTGTTTTAGGGTTAGGGTTAGGACTTAAATAAGGGCTAGGGTTACTCTTAGAGTTTGGTTTAAAATGAGGGTGGTGTTTAGAGCTAGAGTGACTGTTAGGATATTAGTTAGTGTCAGGGTTAATTTTAAAGTTAGGTTTATGACATGAATTAGGGCTAGGGTTACTGTTAGGGTTTCATTTAAGTTTAGCATAGTGTTTAGAGCTAGAGTGACTGTTAGGATAGGAGTCAGGGTTAGGGTCAGTTTTACGGTTAGGGTTAGGGCTCCAATTAGGCCTAGGGTTAGGTCTAGGGGTCGTGTTAGGGTTTGGTTTAAGTTAAGGTTTAGGGTTAGGGGTATTGCTCAATTTGGTTTTAGTCCTAGGTTTAGGGTTAGCACTAGTTATATGATTAGCATTAGGGTTAGGACTAGTGTTAGTGTTAGGCTATGCTTAGGGTTAGGGTTAGATTTGGAGCTAGATTAGATCTAGGGTTCGGGCTAGGTCTAAGGATAGGGCAAGGGTTAGGGCTAGGTTTAGGATTATGGTAATGGATAGGTTTAGAATTAGGGATAGGGCTAGGACGAGAGTTACAGTTAGTCCTAGAGTAGGATTATGGTTAGTTTTAGGGATAGGGCTAAATTAGGGCAAGGATTAGGGCTAGGTTTAGTGTTCAGGTTAGGCGTAGCATTAGGACTAGGGTTATGGTTATCTTTAGGGTAAGGGATGGCGTTATAGCTAGGTTTAGAGGTAGGGTGAGGGTTAGAATTAGGGTTAGGTCTAGGGACTAGGGTTAGCGATTTGATTAAGGCTAGGTTTGAGGCTACAATGAGTGCTAGGGTTTGTTATAGGTTTAGTTCTAGAATTAGGGCTAGGGCTAATGTCAGGTCTAGTGTTACAGTTAGGGGTAGATTTAGGGTTAGGTTTGTGTCTAAGTCTAGTGTAAGTGTTAGGCTTAGGGTAAGGGTCAGGTTTAGAGCTATGGGTATTTTTAGGTTCAAGATCAGGGTTAGGGTTTGTTTTAGCTTAATGTTTAAGGATAGGGCTCAAATGAGCATTAGGGTTAGGGTTAGAGTAATGGATATGGTTAAGTTTAGGGTTCAGGGTAATTTTAGGGGAATGGAGAAGTTCCAGGTTAGCAAAACGGTTAGGGTTAGGCATAGGGTTAGCATTAGGATTAGGGTTATCATAAGGATAATGTATAGAGTTAGAGCTAGGGTTAGGTCTAAGGTTATTGTTAAGATTAGGTCTAGAGTTAGGCTTAGGGTTTGGGTTAGGGCTAGTAACACTAGCTTAGGGTAGGGTTAAGGTTAGGTTTAGGGTAAAGGTTAGATTTTGATCTAGGGTTAGCCCTAGGGTGAGGGTTAGGTTTAGTGTTAGGTCTTGAGTTAGGGTCATGGTTATGGTCAGGATTAGGTTTAGAGTTAGGGCTAGGGTTTTCATTAGGATTAGGGTTAGGTTTAGGGTAATATATTGGGTTAGATGTATATTTAGGATATCTTTATTGTTAAGGTTAGATTTAGGGTTAAGTTTAGTTTTAAGTATAGGTTTACTGTTGGGTTTAGGATAAGGATTAGGGTTTGAGTTAGGGTTAGGGCTACAGCAAGGGTTAGGTTTAGGGTTAGATCTAGGGTTAGGTTTATGATTTGTATTAAGGATTTGGTTATGGTTAGGGCTAGGGTTATCATTAGGGTTAGTGTTATATTTAAGGTAATGGCTAGTGTTAAACCTAGTGTTAGGGCTAGGGTTAACATTAGAATTAGGGCTAGGGTTACGGTTATGTTTAGGGATAATCCTAGGGTTATGTTTAGGCTATGGGTTAGGCTTTGAGCTAGTGTTAAGACTAAGGTGTGGGTTAGGGTTAGGGTTAGGGATAGGGTTATGGTGAAGATTAGGCTTAGGGTTGGTTTAGGCCTCGGATTAGGGCTAGGTTTTGTGTTATGTTTAGGCCTAGGGTTAGTGCTATGGTTAATGTAAGATCTAGGGTTCTAATTAGGGATAGTTTTAGGGTTAGTGCTATGGCTAGGTCTAGTGTTAAATTTAGATTTTGGTTTAGGGTCAGGTTTAGAGCTAGGTTTAGTGTTAGTGTCAGGTTCAGTGTTCAAGTAAGTGTTAGGGTAAGGGTAAAAGCTAGAATTAGGACTAGGGTTAGGTATAGGGGTAGGGTTAGTGTTTGCTTTAGGTTAATGGTTATTTTTAGGACAAGGACTAAGTTTATGTTTAGGTCTAGGACTAGAGTTATCACTAGATTTAGGATTAGGTTTAGGTCTAGGAGTAGTGTTAGGGTTAGGTTTAGGTATAAGGTTACTGGTAGGGCTAGTTTCATGTTTTGGTTTAGGGTTAGAGTCAGGTTTAGACCTATAATTAGTGTTTGGGTCAAAATAAGGGTGAAGTTTAGAGTTAGGTTTTGGGTTAGGGTTAGAGCTAGAATGAGGGCTCGGGTTAGGACTAGTAATAGGGTTAGTGTTTGGTATAGGCTAAGTATTAGGATTAGGACTAGGTTTAGCATTATGGATAGGTTTTGGCTTAGTGTAAGGGCTAGGGTTAGAGCTAGGGCTAGGGCTATGTTTAGGGTTTGGATTAGGGCTAAGGTTAGGGTTAGGGTTAAATCTAGTTAGGGCTCATATTAGGGCTATTTTTTGTTAGGGTTAGGGCTATTTCCAATGTAAGAACTAGGGTTACGATTAGGGTTAGTTTTAGGGTTAGGGTTTGACCTCAGTCTTGTATTAGTATTAGCTTTAGAGTTATGGTGATATATAGAGCTAGGTTTAGTGTTTGGAGAAGAGTTGGGTCACGGTTGATTTTAGGCCTATGACTCAAATTAGAGCTAGGGTTATTGCTAGTTATACTGGTAGGGTTTGGTATATGGTGTTTTTAGGGTTAGAGCAAAGGCTTGGTTTTGTTTTAGGGCTAGAGCTAGGGTTATGGATAGTTTAGGATTAGCAATAGTGTTAGGGCTGGTGGTAGGGTGAGGTTTAGGCTTAAGGTTAGGTTTATATTTATCATTATGGTTAGATCTAGGGTTATGGCTATGACTAAGGTTAGGGCTAAGGTTAGGACTAGTGTGAAGGTTATAGTAACAGATAGGGTTAGAAATAGAAATAGGGCTAGGGTTGAAAGTTAGAGTTAGTCTTAGGGATAGGGTTAGGGGTAGGGTTAAGGTTAGGGCTAAATTAGGGCTAGGATTAGCGCTAGGATTAGTGGTAGGGTTAAGCCTATGTTTAGCGCTAGGGCTAGGATTAGTTTTAGGGGCAAGGATGGGGTTACATAGCTTGGTTCAGGGCTAGGGAAAGGGTTAAAATTAGGGATTTGGATAGGGTGAGGGTTCTGGTTAGGATTAAGGCTAGGTTTAAGGCTAGGATGAGGGCTAGTGTTTGTGTTAGAGTTAGGGCTAAGATTAGGGCTAGGGCTAAGATAAGGTCTAGGGTTACAATGAGGGATAGGTTTAGGTTTTGGTTTATGGCTAGGTCTACTGTAAGGGATAGGTTTAGGGTAGGGGTCAAGTTTAGAGCTAGATGTATTATTAGGGTCAGAGTCCGGGTTAGGACTGGTTTGGGTTAAGGTTTACACTTAGGGCTTGAATTAGCGTTAGGGTTAGGATTCGGGTTAGAGTAATGGATAGGGTTAGGTTTAGGGTTCAGTTTATGTTTAGAGTAATGTATAGGGTTAATATTAGGGATAGGGTTAGAGTCTGGCCTAGTGTTAATGTTTGGATTAGGCTTATGTTTAGGGTAATGGATAGGGTTAGTGCTAGTGTTAGGGATTGGGGTAAGGTTAGGATTAGGGTTAGGCTTAGGGTTAGTGTTAGGGTAACGGTTAGTGTAAGTGTTAGTGTTTGGGCTAGGGTTAAGGATAGTGTGAGGTTTAGGGTTAGAGTCACGGCTATGGTCATGTTTAGGGTTGGATTTAGGGCTAAGTTTAGCATTAGGGTCAGGGTTATGTTTAAAGTAATGGATAAAGTTAGATCTAGGATTTGGGCTATGGTTACAGTTAGGATTCGGGCTAGGATTAGGGTTAGGGTTAAGGCTAGGGTTATGCTTAAGGTAAGGGTTATAGTTTGAGCTAGGGTATAGGTTAAAGCAAGCATAAGGGTAGGGTTTGGTTAGGTTAATGTTAGGGTTATGCTTATGGCTAGGTTTAGGGCTATGTTTTATGTGAGGTTTATGGCTAGTATTAGGACTATGTGTAATGTAAAAGCTAGGGTTATGGTTATGGCTAGTTTGAGGGTTAGGGTTATGGATGAATCCTGTGTTACGTTTAGGTTTTGTGTTAGGATAAGATTTAGAGCTATGGTTTATGTTAGGGTAAGGGTCAGTGTTCAGGTTAGTATTGGATTTAGTGTTAGGGCCAGAATTAGAACTAGGTTTAGGTCTAGGGGTAGGGTTAGTCTTTGTGTTAGGTTAATGGTTATTGTTAGGGCTAGGGCTAGAGTTATGTCTATATTTAGGAGTAAGTTTAGGTCTAGTGCTAGTGTTACAGTTAGGTTTAGGTATAGATTTACTGATAGGGCTAGTGTTAGGGTTTGGTTTAGGATTAGGATCAGGATTATTCCTAGGATTGGTGTTAGGGTCAGAATAAGGGTCAGGGTTAGGCTTAGGCTTTGGGTTAGGGTTAGAGATAGAATGAGTTCTAGGGTTAGGACTAGTAATAGAGTTAAGGTTTGGAGAAGGCTAATGATTAGGGTTAGAACTAGGGTAGCTTTAGGGTGAGGGTTTGACTTAAGGGATAAGTTTAGAGCTAGGGTTAGGGTTAGGGTTAGGGCTTGGGTTAAAGCTAGAGTTAGGGCTCAGACTAGGGCTAGGTTTTTTGTTAGGGTTAGGGCTATGGCTAATGTAAGAACTGGTTTTACAATTAGGGCTACAGTTAGGGTTAGGGCTAGGTCTAGTGTTTGGGTTAGGTTTAGGGTTAGGGTGGTATTTAGAGTTAGGGTTAGTTTTAGGTTCAGAGTCAGGGTCAATGTTAGTCGTAGTTTTAGGTTTAGGGCTAGGTATAGCATTAGAATTTGGTTTAGGTTAAGGGTTCGGATTAGGGCTATATCTCAGTTTTGTATGAGGGCTATGACTAGGCTTAGGGCAAGTTTTCAAATTAGCATTATGGTAAGGTCTAGTGTTACGGTGAGGTTTTGGTTTAGGTTTAGGGTTATATTTAGACTTATGGTTAGATCTAGGTTTATGGCTAGACCTAAGTTTTGGGATAGGTTTGTCTAGGGTTACGGCTAGGCTTTGTCTTAGAAAGGGATAAGTTTAGTCCTAGGGATAGGGCTAGGGTGAGCGTTAGAGTTAGTCTTAGGGCTAGGGATATGATTAGGTTTAGGATTAGGGCTAAATTAGGGATAGGATTAGAGCTAGGGTTAGTATTAGGGCTAGATCTTGGTTTAGGGTTAGGGTTAGGATTAGGGTTAGGGTATGGTTTGATGTTATACCTAGGTTTAGGCCTAGGGTGAAGGTTCAATTTAGGGTTAGGGCTAGTGTCAGGTTAGGGTTAGGATTAAGACTAAGTTTTTGGCCAGGATTAAGGCTAAAGTTTTTTTTTAGGGTTAGGACTAGCATTAGGACTAGGGCTAAAGTCAGGTCTAGTGTTATGGTTAGGGATAGTTTTAGGGTTAAGTTTATGGTTAGGTATAGTGTAAGAGTTAGGTTAATGGTTAGGTTCAGTTTTAGACAGGGGTATTATTAGGGTCATGAAAAGGGTTAGGGTTTGTTTAGGTTAAGGTTTAGGTTTAGGGCTCAAATTAGCATTAGGGGTAGGTTTAAGGTTAGGGTAATGGATATGGTTAGGTTTAGGGTTCAGGTTAGGTTTAGGTAATAGTGTTAGAGTTATTCATAGGGTTAGGGTTATCCTAGGGTTAGCATTAGGGTTAGGTTTAGGGTTAAAGTAATGGATAGGATTAGAGCTAGGTTTAGGGCTAATGTTATGGTTAGGATTAAGGCTAGGGTTAGGATTAGGTTTAGGGTAAGAGTTAGGGTTAGTGTTAAAGCTAGGGTTAGGGCTCAGATTAGGGCTAGGCTATAGACTAGGTTATGGCTTATGTAGAGCTATGGCTAATGTAAGAATTAGCATTACAATTAGGGCTAGATTTAGGGTTAGGGTTAGGGCTAGGTCTAGTGTTAGGATTAGATTTAGTTTTAGGGTGATGATTTGAGATAGGTCAAGTGATAGGGTCAGAGTCAATGTCAGTGTCAGTTTTAGGGTTAGGGATAACATTCAAATTAGGGCTTGGGTTAAGGGTAGGTGTAGGGTTAGTTTTTGTGTTAAGGTTAGAACAAGAATTAGGGCTAGAGCTAATGTCAGGTATACAGTTACATTAGGTTAGGATTAGCATTAGGGCTATGGCTCAGTTTTGTTTTAGGTGTAGGGCTTGGGTTAGGGCTTATTTTTGGATTAGTGATAGTGTTGGGCTAGTGTTAGGGTGAGGTTTAGGCTTAGGGTAAGGGTTAGATTTCGAATTATGGTTAGATGTAGGGTTAGGTCTAGGGTTAGGGCTAAGGTTATGGATAGTATTAGGGTTATGGTAACAGATAAGGTTATTACTAGAAATATGTCTAGCTCGAGTGTTAGAGTTAGTCTTAGGGCTAGGGTTAGAGTAAGGGTTACATTTAGTGATAAATTAGGGCTAGGATTAGATCTAGGGTTACTGTTATGGTTAGGCCTAATGTTAGGCCTCAGGTTAGGTTAGTGATAGTGCTAGGTTTAGGGTTAGGGTTAGGTGAAGGGATGTGGTTATACCTAGGTTCAGAACTAGGGTGAGGGTTGAAATTAGGGATTGGGATAGGGTTAGGGTTCCAATTAGGATAAGGCTAGGTTTACAGGTAGGATGTGGGCTAGGGTTTGTGTTAGGTTTAGGGCAAGAATTAGGTAGATTGCTAATGTCAGGTCAATTGTTTGGTTAGGGATAGTGTTATGGTTAGTTTTATATATAGATCTAGTGTAAGGGTTAGGTTTAGGGTAAGGGTCAGGATTAGAGCTAAGTGTATTATTAGAGTCAGTGTGTTGTTCAGAGTTTGGTTTGGGTTATGGTTTAGGTTTAGTGCTCTAATTAGAGTTAGTGTTAGTGTTAGGGTTAGAGTTAGAGTAATTGATAGGGTTAGGTTTAATGTTCAGGTTAGGTTTAGGTAATGGATAGGGTTAGTGTTAATGATAGGTTTAAGTTTAGGCCTAGGGTTAGCATTTGAGTTAGGCTTATGTTTAGGGTAATGGATAGGTTTAGGGCTAGGGTTATGGTTAGGTTTAGTTCTAGGGTTAGTCTTAGAGTTATGTTTAGGGTAAGTGTTAAGGTTTGACCTATGTTTCGGGCCAGGGTGAGGGTTAGGGTTAGTTTCAGATCTAGGTTTAGGATTATGGTTAAGTTTAGCGCTAGGATTAGCATTAGAGTTAGTTTTATCTTTAGAATAATGGATAGATTTAGAGATAGGATTTGGTCTTGGTTATGGTTAGGTTTAGGGCTAGGATTAGCATTATGTTTAGGGTTAGGCTAGGGTTTTGTTTATGTTAAGGGTTTGTGTTTGACCTAGGGTTAGGGCTAGGGTGATGGTTAGAGTTAGGGTTCGGTCTAGGGTTAGGGTTAGGGTTAGGCTTAGGGCTAAGGTTAGGGCTAGGTTTTGTGTGAGGTTTAGGGCTAGCATTAGGGCTATGGGTAGTGAAAGAGCTAGGGTTAGGAATATGGCTAGGTCTAGTGTTAGCGTTATGGCTATATTTGGGGTTAACATAAAGTTTAGAGCTAGGCTTTTGTTATGGTAAGTGTCATTGTTCAGGATAGGTTTAGGTTTATGGTTAGGGCCAGAATTAGGGCTAGATTTAGGTCTAGGGGTAGGGTTAGTGTTTGAGTTAGATTAAGGATTATTGTTAGGCCTAGGGCTAGGTTTTTGTTTAAGGCTAGTGCTAGAGTTATGGCTAGATATAGGATTGGGTTTTTTTCTAACTCTGCTGTTAGGGTTAGATTTAGGTATAGGGTTACCCATAGGGCTAATGTTAGGTTTTGGTTTAGGGTTAGGGTCAGGTTTAAACCTAGGGTTAGAGTTAGGGTCAGAATAAGGGTCAGGGTTAGGGTTAAAGTTTGGATTAGGGTTAGAGCTAGAATGAGGTTAGGGTTTGGGCTAGGGTTAGGATTATATTAGAGTTATGGTTTGGGGTAGGCTAAGGTTTAGGTTTAGGAGTAGGGTAGCATTAGGGTGAGGGTTTGGCTTAGGGTAAGGGACAAGTTGGAGCTAGGGTTGGGGAGAGTATTAGGGTTAGGCCTAGGGCTAGGGTTAAGATTAAGGTAAGGTTTAAAGCTAGGTTTAGGTCTCAGATTAGGGCTAGGTTTTCTGTTAGGGCAGGGTCATGGCTAATTTAAAAACTAGAGTTCCAATTAGGTTATTTTTAGGGTTAGGTTCAGGGTTAGGGTCATATTTAGAGCTAAGGTAATTGTTAGTGTCTGAGTCAGGGTCAGTGTAAGTTCTAGAGTTAGTATTAGGAC
The DNA here is from genome assembly GCF_047511675.1 of Marmota flaviventris. Classification (NCBI taxonomy): domain Eukaryota; kingdom Metazoa; phylum Chordata; class Mammalia; order Rodentia; family Sciuridae; genus Marmota; species Marmota flaviventris. The sequence goes on along the minus strand of NW_027288118.1, from coordinate 149,863 downwards.
TCGAAACAGTGCTAGGGTTAGGGCTAGGTATAGGGTTAGTGTTTGATTTAGGGTAAGGTTTAGGGTTAAGCCTATAACTCAGTTTTATTTTGTGCTAGGGTTAGGGTTAGAGCTAGTTTTCCAATTAGCATTAGGCATAGGGCTAATGTTAGGGTGAGGTTTATGCTTAGAGTTAGGGTTAGATATAGAGTTAGGATTAGATCTAGGTTTTATGGCTAGGGTTGGGGCTAGGCTTAGAGCTAGGTTTTGTGTTATTTTACGCATCGGTTTAAAACTAGGGATAGGACTACAGTGAGAGTTAGAGTTAGTCTTAGGGCTAAGGTTAAGGTTACGTCAAAATTAGTACTAGGATTAGTGCTAGGATTAGTGTTAGTGCTAGGCCTAGTTTTAGGGCTAGGGTTAGGGTTTGGACTAGGCTAGATTAAGTGCTAGGATTAGGGTTAGGTTTTGTGTTAGGGTAAGGGCTAGGATTAAGGGTAGGGCTAATGTCATGTCTAGGTTTATGGTTAGGGTTAGTTTTAGGGTGAGGTTTATGGCTAGTTCTAGTGTAAGTGTTAGGTTGAGGATTAGGGTGAGTTTTAGAGATAGGATTATTATTAGGTTCCCAGTAACAGTTATGGTTGGGGTCAGGTTAAGGTTAAGGGTTAGAGCTCTAATTAGCATTAGGTTTAGGGCTAAGTTTATGGTAATGGATATGGTTGGGTTTAGGGTTCAGGTTAGGTTTAGAATAATGGATAAATTTAGGGTTAGATGTAAGGTTAGGCTTATCCTAGAGTTAGCATTATGGTTAGGGTTAGGGTTAGGGTAATGTATAAGGTTAGAGCTAACGTTAGGTATAGGTTAATGGTTAGGATTAAGGCTAGGGCTAGGTTTAGGTTAGGGCAAGTTTTAGGGTTAGGTTTAGGTTTAGGGTAATGTTTAGCACTAGGGTCAGGATTAGGGTTAGGGTTAAAACAAGGTGTAGGGCTAGGTTAGGGCTATGTTTGGGTTAGGTTATGGCTAGGGTTAGGGCTACAGCTAATGTAAGAACTAGGGTTATGTTTAGGGCTACTTTTAGTGTTAGGTTTAGGGCTATGTCTAATTTTAGTGTTAGGTTTATTTTTGTGTGATGTTAGAGATAGGGTTAGTTACAGGGTCAGAATCAGGGTCAAGGTTAGTTTTAGGGTTAGGATAGGACTAGAATTAGGGCTAGGGTTAGGGCAAGGTGTTGGGTTAAGTTTTGGTTTAGGTTAAAGTTTAGGGTTAGGGCTATGGCTCGGTTTTGGTTTAGGGCTAGAACTAGGTTAGGGCTAGTTTTAGAATTAGCATTGGTATTAGGGCTAATGTTAGTGTGAATTTTATGGTTAGGTTTAGGGGTAGATTTAGTGTTATGGTTAGATCTAAGGTTAATTCTAGGGCTAGGGTTAGGACTAAGGTTAGGGTAAGTGTTAGGGTTATGGTAAGGGATAGGGTTAGAACTAGAAATAGGGCTAGGGTGAGAGTTGGAGTTAGTCTTAGTGCTAGTGTTAGGGTTAGGGTTAGGGCTAAATTAGGGCCAGGATCAGGTCTATGGTTAGTTGTAGGTTCAGGTCTAGGGCTAGGGTTAGGGATATGTTTAGGGGAAGGGATGGAGTTATAGCTTGGTTCAGAACTAAACTTGGTTCAGGATAAAATTAGGGGTAGGGCTAAGTTAGGGTACAGGTTAGAATCAAGGCTAAGTTTAGGGCTAGGATGAGGGCTAGTGTTTGTGTTAGGGTTATGACAAGTATTAGGGCTAGCACTCATATCATGTCTAGGTTTATGGTTAGGGATAATTTTAGGATAAGATTTATGGCTAGGTCTAGTGTCAGATTTAGGTTTAGCATAAGGATCAGGTTTAGAGCTAAGGGTATTAAAATGGTCAGGGTCATGTTTTGGGTTTGGGTAGGTTAAGGTTTAGGGTTAGGACTCAAATTAGTGTTATAGTTAGAGTTAGGCTTAGGGTAATGGATAGGGTTAGGTTTATGCTTTAGGTTAGGGTTAGGGTTCAGATTAGGCTTTGGGTATTGAATAGGGTTAGGCTTAGACCTAGGGTTAGCTTTAGGGTTATTTTTATCGTAGGGTAATTGATAGGGTTAGAGCTAGTGTTAGGGATAAAGTTATGGTTTGGATTATGGCTAGATTTAGGGTTAATATTAGGGTTAAGGCTAGGGTTAGGGTTAGGTTTAGGGTACACCTTAGGGTTTGAGCTAGGGTTAGTGCTAAGGCTAGGGTTAGGATTAGGGTTAGGACTAGGGTTAAGGTTATTTAGGATTAGGGTTAGTATTATGGTTAGGTCTAGGGTTATCATTAGGTTTAGAGTAATTGACACCATTAGATATCAGTTTTGGATTAGGTTTATGTTTAGGACTAGGTCAGGGTTAGATTTAGAATATGGTTAGGTTTGAGCTAAGGTTAGGACTATGTCAAGGATTATGTTTAAAGTTAGGTCTAAGGTTAGGTTTATGGTTAAAATTAGAATAGGTTTGGGGTTAGGGCTCTGGTTATCATGTGGTTTATGGTTAGGGTTAGGGTAATGAGTGAGGTTAGAGCTAGGGTTAAGGCTAGGGTTCAGTTTAGGATTAGAGATAGGGTTAGGGTTAGGCTTAGGCTTAGAGTAAGTCTTATGGTTAGGTTAAGGGTAAGGGTCAGGAATTGAGTAAGGGTTAGGGCTAGGTTGAGGGTTTGGGTTATAATCAGGGCTAGGGATAGAGTTAGGGTAAGAGTTAGGGCTAGGATTAGCATTAGGTTTAGGGTTATGGTTAGGGTAATGTATAGAGTTAGAGCTAGGGTTTGGGTTATGGTTATGTTTAGGATTAGGGCTAGGATTTGGGTTAGGGTTTGGGTTAGGGTTATGTTTATGGTAAGGGTGAGGGTTTGAGCTAGAGTTAAGTCTAGGGCTAGGTCGAGGGTTAGGTTCAGTGTTAGGTATAGGAATAGGATTATGGTTAGGATTAGGGTTAGTGTTATGGCTAGGGTTATCATTAGGATTAGGATTAGGGTTAGGGTAATGTATATGATTATATATAGATTTAGATGTAGGGTTAGGGTTAGATTTAGTTTTAGGGTTAGGGTAAAGGCTATGATTATGTTTAGGATTATGGTGTGAATTAGGGTTTGTGCTAGCGTTAAGGCTATGTTGAGTGTTAGGTTTAGGGTTAGGACCAGGATTAGTTTTTTGTTAGGGTTAGGGTTAGGGTTACAGCTAGGGTTATCAATAGGGTTAGGATTAGCCTTAAGGTAATGGGTGGTTTAGAGCTAGGTTTAAGGCTAGGATTAAGGTTAGGATTAGGGTTAGGGTTAGTTTTAGAGTTAGGGATAGGTCTAAGTTTATATTTAGGGTAAGGGTTAGGCTTCAAGCTAGGTTTAGGACTAAGGCTAGGGTTAGAATTAGGTTTAGGGCTACAGGTAGTGTTAGGGTAGGCTTAGGGCTAGCTTAAGGCCTAGGATTTGCTCTAGGTTTTGTGTTAGGTTAAGGAGGAAGGATAGGGCTATGGATATTGTAAGAGCTAGGGTTATGATTAGGGCTAATTATAGGGTTAGGTTATGGCTAGGTGTAGTGTTAGGTTTATATTTACGTTAGGGTTAGGTTTAGAGATAGGTTTAGTATTAAAGGGAGGGTCAGTGTTCAGATCAGGGATAGAGTTAAGGTTAAAGCCAGAATTAGAACTAGGTTTAGGTCTAGGAGTAGGTTTAGTCTTTGTGTTAGGCTAAGGTTATTGTTAGTGCTAGGGCTAGGTTTTTTTCTTAGGTCTAGGGCTAGAGTTAAGGCTAGATTTAGGATTATGTTTAGGTCTAGGGCTTGTGATAAGGTTAGGCTTAGGTGTAAGTATTAGTAGGGCTAGTGTTAGGGTTTGGTCTATGTTTAGGATCAGGTTTAGACCTAGGGTTAGTTTCATGGTCAGAATAATGGTCAGGGTTAGTGTTAGAGTTAGGGTTTTTGGATAGAATTAGAGCTATAATGAGGGCTAGGTTTAGGACTATTAATTGACTTATGGTTTTTGTTAGCCTTAGGATTAGGGATAGGTCTAGGGTTACCATTAGGTTTAGCATTTTGCTTACAGTTAGGGATAGAGTTAAAGCTAGTGTTAGGGGTAGCTTTTGGGGTAGGGTTAAAGCTAGGTTTAGGGCTCAGTTAGGGCTAGTTTTTTCTATTAGGGTTAGGGCTAAGGTTATGGCAATGGCTAATGTAATAATGAGGGTTAAAATTAGGGTTCTATTTAGGGTTAGTTTTAGGGGTTAGACCTCTAGTGTTAGGGTTAGTTTTAAGGTTATGTTGATATTTAGAGCTAGAATTAGTATTAGAATAGGAGTCAGGGTCAGATTAGTTTTAGGGTTAGGGTTAGGACTCAAATAAGGGCTATGGTTACTGTTAGGGTTTGGTTTATGTTAGAGTGGTATATAGAGCCTGGGTGAGTTTTAGGATATGAGTCATGGTCAGGGTTAATTTAAGGTTATGGTTAGGACTCTAATTAGGGCTAGGGTTAGGTCTAGTCGTAGTGTTAGGGTTTGCTTTAAGTTAAGGTTTAGTGTTAGGGCTACTGCTCAGTTTTGTTTTAGTCCTAGGGTTAGGGTTAGGGCTACTTTTATGATTAGCATTAGTGTTGGGGCTAGTGTTAGAGTTAGGCTTAGGCTTAGTGTTAGGGTTACATTTAGAGTTAGAATTACATCTAGGTTTAGGGCTAGGAATAAGGATAGGTCAAGTGTTAGGGCTAGGGTTAGGGTTACGGTAAGGGAATGGGTTAGATCTAGGGAAAGTTTAGTGTGAAAATTAAAGTTAGTCTTAGGGCTAGGGTTAGGGTTAAGTTTAGGAATATAGTTAAATTAGGGGTAGGATTAGGGCTAGGGTTAGTGTTCAGCTTAGGGCTATCATTAAGTTTAGGTTTAGGGTTAGGGTTATGTTTAGGATAAGTGATGGCATTGTAGCTAGGTTTAGAGGTAGGGTGGGGTTAGAGTTAGGGTTAGTGTTAAGGTTATGATTAAGTATAGGTTTAGGGCTAGGATGAGGGCTAGTGTTTGTTTTAGTGTTAGGGTTAGGATTAGCGCTAGGGCTAACATCAGATCTAGGGTTATGGTTAAAAATAGTTTTAGGGTTAGGTTTATGGCTAAGTCTAGTGTAAGTGTTAGGTTTAGAGTAAGATCAAGTTTAGAGCTAGGTGAATTATTTGGGTTAGGGTCAGAGTTAGGGTTTAGTTTAGGTTAGGATTTATGTTTAGGGATCAAACTAGCATTAGGGTTATGGTTAAGGTAATGATAGGGTTTGGTTTAGGGTTCAGGTTAGGTTTAGGTAATTCATAGGGTTTGGGTTAGCGATAGGATTAGGGTTAGGCCTAGGTTTAGCATTTGGGTAAGAGTTATGTTTAGGGTAATAGGGTTAGAGCTAAGTTTAGAGCTAGTGTTATGGTTAGGAAAAGGTCTTGAGTTAGGGTTAGGGTTAGTGTTACAAGTGGGGTTAGGTTTAGGGTTATGTTTAGCATAAGGGTTAGGTATTGAGCTAGCGTTAAAACTAGTGTGAGGGTTAGGTTTAGGGTTAGGTCTAGGGATAGGATTATGGTAGGGTTAGGGTTATCATTAAGGTTAGGTTTTGAGTAATGAATACAGATAGATATAGCATTAAGGTTAGGATTATATTTTGGTTTAGGGTTAGGGTTAGGGCTATGGTTATGTTTAGGTTTATGGTAAGGGTTTGGGTTTGAACTAGGGTTGGGGCTATGGCGAGTGTTACATTTAGGGATATGTCTAGTGGTAGTTTTCTGCTTAGGGTTAGGGTTAGTATTAGGGTTCGGGCTAGGATTATCAATAGGTTTAGTGTTAGGGTTAGGGTAATGGGTAAGTTAGAGCTAGGTTTAGGGATAGTGTTAATTATAGGGTTAGGGATAAGGTTAGGGTTAGAATTTGGGATAGGTCTAGGTCTATGTTTAGGGTAAGGGTTAGGCTTTGAAATATTGTTAGGGTTAGGTTTAGGGTTAGGGTTAGGGTTTAGCTAGGTTTAGGTCTCGGATTAGGGCTAGTTTTTGTGTTAGGGTTAAGATTAAGTTTAGGGTAATGGCTAATGTAAGAACTAGGGTTCCAATTACTGTTAGTTTCAGGGTTAGGGGTAGGGGTAGTTCTAGTGTTATGGTTAGGGTGATATTTAAAGCTATAGTTAGTGTTAGGATATGAGTCATGGTCAAGGTTAGTTTTAAATTTAGGGTTAGGACTCGAATTAGGGCTAAGGTTACTGTTATTGTTTGGTTTAAATTTAGGGTTGTGTAGAGATAGGGTGAGTGTTAGGATATGAGTCAGAGTCAAGGTTATTTTTAAGGTTAGAAATAGGACTCCAATTAGGGCTAGGGTTTGGTCTAGGTGTAGTGTTAAAATTTGGTTTAGATTAAAGTTTAGGTTATGGCCTCTTGCTTAGTTTTGTTTAGTGCTAGGGTTAGGGTAAGGACTAGATTTAAAATTAGCATTAGGGCTAAGGCTAGGTTTATGGGTTGGGTTAGGATTAATGCTAGGTTTAAGGTTAGGGTTAGTTGTAGGTTTTGTGTTAGGTTTAGTGCAAGAATTAGGGCTAGGGCTAATATCCGGTCTAGGATTACAGTTAGGGATAGTTTTAGGGTTAGGTTTAGAAAAAGGTCTTGTTTAGAGCTAGGGGTATTATTAGAGTCAGGGTCAGGTTTGGGGTTTGGGTTAGGTTAAGGTTTAGGTTTAGGGCTCAAATTAACATTAAGGTTATAATTAGGGTTAAGGAATGGATAGGGGTTAGGATTAGGGTTCAGGTTAGGTTTAGGGTAATGGATATGATTAGGTTTTGCGATAGGTTTAGGGTTAGGCTGAGGGTTAACATTAGGGTTAAGGTTATCATTAAGGGTAATTTATAGAGTTAGAGCTAGGGTTAGGGCTAGGGTTATGATTGGGATTAGGGCTAGAGTTAGGGTTAGGGTCAAGGTTAGGGCTAGGGTTAGGTTTAGGATTAGGATAAGGGTATGGTTTAGGGTTTGAGCTAGGATTAGTTCTAGGGCTAGGGTTAGGTTTAGGGTTGTGGTTATGGTTAGTGTTAGAGTTAGGGCTAGGGATAACATTAGTGTTAGGGTAATTGATAGGGTTAATTGTCAGGTTAGGGTTAGGGTTAGTTTTAGGGTTTGAGTAAGGTTAGTTTTAGGATAAGGGTTAGGATTTGAGCTTGGGTTAGAGTTCAGTTTAGGGTTAGGTTTCCGGTCAGTTTTAGGGTTAGGTTTATGTTTTGGGTTAGTGTAGGTTTAGGTTTAGGTCTAGGTTTATCATTAGGGTTAGTTTTATTGTTAGGGTAATGGGTAGGGTTCGATCTAGTGCTAGGGCTAAGGTTAAGTTTAGGATTAGGGCTAGGGTTAGGGTTAGAGTTAGGCCTTGGGTTAGTGTTATGGTTAGGTTAAGGGTAAGGGTTAGGGATGAAACTAGGGTTATGGCTAGAGTGAGGGTTAGGTTAATGGCAAGGCTAGGGTAAGGTTAAGGTTAGGGATAGGGCTAGGGTTAGCATTAGATTTAGGGTTGTGGTTAGGGTGATGGATAGAATTAGAGCTAGTGTTAGGGTGACATTTAGGGTTTGGGTTAGGGATACGTTTAGTGTAAGGTTTAGGGTTTGAGCTTGGGTTAGGGCTAGGGCGAAGGCTAGGGTTAGGGTTAGGGCTAGGTTTAAGTTTAGGGTTATGCTTAGGGTTAGGTTTAGGGCTACAATTAGGGCTAGGTTTGTGTGAAGTTTAGGGCTAGTGTTAGGTTTATGGGTAATCTAAGAGCTAGGGTTATGATTATGGCTAGTTTTAGGGTTAGGCTAGTGTGAAGGTTAGTTTTGGGGTTAGGATAAATTTAGATTTAGGGTTTGTGTTAGGGTAAGGGCCAGTGTTCAGATTAGGTTTATTATTAGGGTTACAATCATAATTAGGACTAGGGTTAAGTCTAGGGTGAGTTAGTGTTTGGGTTACGTTAAGGGTTATTGTTAGGACAAAGTCTAGAGTTATGGCTATATTTAGGATTAGATCTATGTCTAGGACTAGTGTTAGTGTACATTCAGGTATAGGTTTACCAGTAGAGCTAGTGTTAGGTTTAGGTTTACGGGTAGGGTCAGGTTTAAACCAAGGGTTAGTGTTAGGGTCAGAATAAGGGCCATGGTTAGGGTTAGTGTTGGGTTAAGTTTAGAGCTAGAATGAGGGCTAGGGTTAGGACTAGTAATAGAGTTAGGGTTTGAGGTAGACTAAAGATTAGGGTTAGGACTCGGGTAGCAATAGGATGAAGGTTTGACTTAATGTAAGGGATAGGGATAGAGCTAGGACTAGGACCAGGGATAGTGTTAGGGTTAGGGCTAGGGTTAGGGTTACAGTTAGGAATAAGGCTAAGTTTAGGGCTAGTATTAGGGTTAGGGTTTGTGTTAGGGTCAAGGCTAGCATTAGGGCTAGGACTAATACCAGGTCTAGGGTTAGATTTAGGGATAGATTTAGGGTTATGATTATGGCTAGGTATAGTGTAAGGGCTAGGTTAAGGTTTAGGGTATGGTTTAGAGATAGGGATGTTATTAGGGTCAGCTTCAGGGCTTTGGTTTGGGTTAGGTTAATGATTAAGTTTAGGGCACAAATTAGCTTTAGGCTTAGGGTTAGGGTTATGGATATGGTTAGGTTTATGGTTCAGGTTAGGTTTAGGTTAATACATAGATTTAGGGTTCAAAATAGGTTTAGGGTTATCCTAGAATTAGCATTAGGGTATGGTTAAGGTTAGGGTAATGGATAGGGTTACAGCTAGTGTTAGGGCTAGTGTTATGGTTAGGATTAGGGGTAGGGTAATGTTTAGGGTTAGGGCAAGGTTTGAGGTTAGTGTTAGGTTTAGGGTAAGGGTTAGGGCTTGGGTTAGGGTTATGGTTACAGTTAAAGGTAGTGTTAAGTCTCTGATTAGTGCTTGTTTGGGGGCTAAATTAGGGCTAGAATTAGGTCTAGAGTCTGTGTTAGGGTTAGACCTAATGTTAGGCTTAGGTTTAGGTTTAGGGATAGGGTTAGGTTTAGGGGAAGGGATGGGATTATAGCTAGGTTTAGGGCTAGGTAGAAAATTAGAATTATGGTTAGTGCTAGGTTTATGGTTTTGGTAATTAATAAGGCTAGGTTTAGGGCTAGGTTGAAGGCTAGGATTTGTTTTAGGGTTATGGCAAAAATTTGGGCTAGGGTTATTGTCCAGTCTAGGGTTATGGTTAGGTACAGATTTAGGGTTAGGTTTATTGCTAGGTCTAGTGTAAGGGTTAGGTTTAGAGTAAGGGTCAGGTTTCGAGCTAGGCATATTATTAGGGTTAGGGTCAGGTTTAGGGTTTAGTTTAGGTTAGGATTTAGGGTTAGGGATTGAATTAGCATTAAGTTAGGGTTAAGGTAATGAAACTGTTAGCTTAGGGTTTAGGTTAGGTTTAGGGTATTGATATGGTTAGAGTTAGCGATAGGGTCAGGGTTAGGCCTAGGGTTAGTATTAGGGTAAGGGTTATGAGTAGGATAATGGATAGAGTTAGAGCTAGGGTTAGGGCTAGGGTTATGGTTACTATTAGGCCTAGGGTTAGGGTTAGGTTTAGGCATAGAGATAGGGTTAGTGTTAGGGTTACGGTATGGTTTGGGTTTGAGCTAGTGTTAGTTCGCACTAGGGCGAGGGTTAGGTATAGGAGTATGCCTATGTTTGAGTTACAGTTAGGGTATGGATTACTGTTAGAGTTAGGGCTAGGGTTATCATTAGATTCAGGGTATTGGATAGGGTTAAATATCAGGTTGGTTAGGGTTAGGATTAGGGTTAGTTTTAAGGTAATGTTTAGGATTTGAGCTACGATTAGGTTAGGGTTAGGGTAATGGATAGGTTTAAAGATTGCGATAGTGTTAGAGTTTGGCCTAGGGTTAGCGTTAAGTGTAGGGTTAGGTGTAGTTTTAGGATTAGTATTAGGGTTATGGCCAGTGTTAGGGTGAGGTTTAGGCTTAGGGTTAGGGTTAGATTTAGAGTTAGATTTAGATCTAGGATTAGGGCTAGGGTGAAGGTTAGGTCTCGGGTTTAGGCTAGGGTGAGGGCTAGGTTTGGGGTTAAAATGATAGGTTTAGAACTATTAATAGAAAAAGGGTGAGAGTTAAATTTATTCTTAGGGCTACAGTTAGGGTTACAGTTAAGGTTAGGGCTAAATTAGGGCTAGGATTAGGGCTAGGGTTAATGTTAGATTTAGGCCTAGGTTTAATTCTAGGATTAGCATTAGGATTAGGGTAGGGTAAGGTATGATGTTACAGCTATGTTTAGGGCTAAAGTGAGTGTGAATATTAGGGTTACTGCTAGGGTTAGTTTATGGTTAGGATTAAAGCTAGTGTTAGGCCTAGGATTAGGGCTACAGTTTGTGTTAGGGTTAGGGCTATCATTAGGACTTTGTTTAATAGCAGGTCTAGGGTTATGGTTAGGGAAAGTTTTAGGGATAGGTTTATGGCTAGATATAGTGTAAGTGTTAGGAAGAGGCTTAAGGTCAGCTTTAGAGTTAGGGTTATTATTAGGGTCAGGGTCAGAGCTAGGGTTTGGTTTAGGTTAAGGTTGAGGGTTAGGGTTCAAACTAGCATTAGGGTTCAGGTTATATTTAGGGTAATGGATATGGTTAGGTTTATGGTTCAGGTTATTTTTATGGTAATGGATTGGTTAGGGATATGGATAGTGCTAGAGTTAGACAAGGGGTTAGCATTAGGGTTAGGGTTAGGGTTAAGGTAGTGGGTAGAGTTAGAGCTAGGGTTAGGGATAGGATTATGGTTAAGGGTAAGGACAAGTTTAGGATTAGGTTTAAAGATAGTACAAGAATTAAAGTTAGGTTTAGGTTTAGAGTAAGGTTTAGGGCTAGGTTTAGGGTTAGTGTAAGGGTTAAAGGTATGGTTGGGTCTCGGATTAGGGCTAGGTTTTGGGTTATGTTAGGGGTAGTGTTAGGGATACAGCTAATGTAAGAACTAGGGTTATGATTAGGGCTAGTTTTAGAGTTAGCATTAGGGCTGTGTAGTTTTAGGATTAAGTTAAGTTTAGGGTGATGTTTTGATCTAGGGTTAATGTTAGGGTCAGAGTCATGATCAGGGTTTGTTTTAGGGTTAAGGATAGGACTCGAATTAGGGATAGGCTTAGGGCTAGATGAGGGGTAAGGATTTGGTTTAGGTTAAGGTTTAGAGTTAGTGCTATGACTCGGTTTTATTTTAGGGCTAAGGCTAAAGTAAAGGGTAGTTTTACAATTAGTGTTAGTGTTATTGCTAGTGATAATGTAATTTTAGGCTTAAGGGTAGATTTAGACTTATGGTTAATTCTAGGGTTAGGGCTATGGCTATGGTAGGGCTAAGTTTTTGTCTAGTTTTTGGGTTATGGTCAGGCATAGGGTTAGAACTAGGAATAGGGCTAGGGCAAGAGTTAGAGTTAGTCTTAGGGCTAGGGTTAGGGTTAGGTTTAGGGTTAGGTTTAGGGTTAGGTTTAGGGGCAGGGATGCCTGTTTGATTTCCACCTCCATTTCCATTTACCCATATAGGTCAAAATGAAGTGAAACCTTGAAATACAAAGTGTTCATGATAATGAACCATTGATTCGAGAAGGCCCAAAACTTGGGAGCATACTAAGGCTAGATAAAAGATAAATCCTGCCCAGTATCAAAGAAATTTGAACAAAACTAACTCTAACCCTAATATTACCTCTAAAACTAGCCCTAACCCTAACCCTAACCGTATTAGAGAACCATTAATCCTAGAAATTCCACACTTGGTAGCCTTGTGGGGCAAGCTAAGTAATAAATCCTCTGCAGCATCAAACAAATCTGACTAAATAATTATGGGAGATATTTCAGTACATGCATATTTCCCTGTTTTCTCCTAAAGGGCTCATGGATATTATTGTTTTTGCATGATTAAGCTTAGGCCTACATTCACAAGGAACATACCAGAGTCCCTATAGAGAACTGATGGAGTGTGTGAAGTTTCAAGCAGAACAAACCCTGTTTGATTTTCAGCTCTATTGACTTTCCCGTATAGGTCAAAATGAAGTGAAATCTTAAAATACAAATTGTTCCTGACAGCAAACCTGTGAACCGAGAAGTCCTACTCTGGGGAACAGAGTAAATCTAGATAAAGAATAAATCCTGTCAAGTATTAAAGAATTTTGATAAAACTAACTCTAACCCTAACACTAGCTCTAACCCTAACCGTTCCTCTAACCCTGATTTTTTTTATGGAACGTTTGACCACAGAAATTGCAAACCTGGGCAGCCTAGTAGGGCAAGTTAAGGGATGAATGCTGTGCAGTATCAAATAAATCTGACCAAAAAATTGATGGAGTATATCAGTACATGCATATTTCCCTGATATCTCCTAAAGGATTCTTGGATAAAGTTGTTTTTACATGATTCAGCTTAGGCCTACTTTCACAAGAACAAACCAGAGATTGCCCACAGACAATTGATGTAGTGTCAAGATTCAAGCAGCTAGCACCGATGTTGTTTGATTTCCAGCTCCATTTTCTTTTACCTGTATAGGACAAAATGAACTGAAACTTTAAAATACAAACTATATAATATAGTAGAGGGAACTGGGACCAAAGACAGAGCAGGCCCAGCGGCCTGCTGAGGGGCAGAGCCGCCCCCCACCCCCCTCGCCTGCCAGGTAGGGGAAGGGTGACCACCGACAGAAAAGGCCCAGTGGCCCAGGGCGGGACAGAGCTTCCAATCACTCCTGCAAGGTAGGCGGGCCTGCGACCCACCGGCAGAAGAGGAGCAGTCGCCTGCTGAGAGGCTGAGCCGCCCCCTCCCCCTGCGCCGGCATAGTAGAGGGAACTGGGACCAAAGACAGAGCAGGCCCAGCGGCCTGCTGAGGGGCAGAGCCGCCCCCCACCCCCCTCGCCTGCCAGGTAGGGGAAGGGTGACCACCGACAGAAAAGGCCCAGTGGCCCAGGGCGGGACAGAGCTTCCAATCACTCCTGCAAGGTAGGCGGGCCTGCGACCCACCGGCAGAAGAGGAGCAGTCGCCTGCTGAGAGGCTGAGCCGCCCCCTCCCCCTGCGCCGGCATAGTAGAGAGAACTGGGACCAAACACAGAGCAGGCCCAGCAGCCTGCTGAGGGGCAGAGCCGCCCCCCACCCCCCTCGCCTGCCAGGTAGGGGAAGGGTGACCACAGACAGAAAAGGCCCAGTGGCCAGCGGCGGGACAGAGCTTCCAATCACTCCTGCAAGGTAGGCGGGCCTGCGACCCACCGGCAGAAGAGGAGCAGCGGCCTGCTGAGAGGCAGAGCCGCCCCCTCCCCCCCGCGCCTGCAAGGTAATCGGAACTGAGACCACCATCAGAACAGGTCAGACCTGCAACCGAGAGACAGAACAGGCCCAGTGGCCTGAGGAAGGGTAGAGCCGCCCCCCCCCCCCACGCCTGCAAAGTAGGCGGACCTGCGACCCACTGGCAGTACAGCCCCAGAGGCCTGCAGAGGGGCAGTGCCGCTGCCTGCGCCTGCAAAGTAGGCAGAACGGCGACCACCGACAGAACAAGCCTAGCGGCCCGCAGAGGGACAGAGCCGCCGCCTGCGCCTGCAAGGATGGCGGACCTGCTACCGACTGGCAGAGCAGGCCCAGCGGCCTGCCGGCGTGGTAGGCACATTGCCCCAATTGGCGGAGGGGCAGAGCCGCCGCCCGTGCCTGCGAGGGAGACTTTGCAACTATACAAGACCAATATAAATATATAGGGGGAAAATTCAATAGCACAACAGTTTCACCAAGAAGAAAGGAACGCGAACAGTATGAAGAGACAAGGAAAGAAAGGACCACAAGCATTGCAGGTCAACTCAACTTTAGAAGAGGTAATAGCTGCAGCTGATGGAATGTCAGATAAAGAATTCAGGATATACATGCTTCAGATGATCTGGAGTCTCAAGGAAGACATCAGACAGCAAAATCAGACAATGAAAGATCACTTCAACAATGAATTACATAAACAAATCCAAGAAGCAAAAGATCAACTATACAGGGAAATAGAGGTTATAAAAAACAAACAAACAGAAATCCTAGAAATGCAGGAAGCAATAAGCCAACTTAAAAACTCAATTGAGAATACTACCAGCAGAGTAGAACACTTAGAAGACAGAACATCAGACAATGAAGATAAAGTATTTCAACTTGAAAAGAACATAGACAGCTCAGCAAGACTGTTAAGAAACCATGAGCAGAACATCCAAGAAATATGGGATAACATCAAGAGACCAAATTTAAGAGTCATTGGGATACAGGAAGGAACAGAGTTTCAAACCAAAGGAATGAGCAATCTATTCAATGAAATAATTCGAGAAAACTTCCCAGACTTGAAGAATGAGACAGAACCCCAAATCCTAGAAGCCTACAGGACGCCGAATGTGCAAAATCATAAGAGACCCACACCTAGACACATTATAATGAAGATGCCCAACATACAGAACAAGGAGAGAATTTTAAAAGCTACAAGAGAAAGGAAGCAGATCACATTTAGGGGTAAGCCAATCAGGATAACAGCTGATCTTTCAACACAGACTCTGAAAGCTAGAAGATCCTGGAATAACATATTTCAAACACTGAAAGAAAATGGGTTCCAACCAAGAATTGTGTTTCCAGCGAAATTAAGCTTCAGGATGGAAGATGAAATTAAAACCTTCCACGATAAACAAAAGTTAAAAGAATTTGCAGCTAGAAAACCATTTCTTCAAAACATCCTTGGCAAAACATTACAGGAAGAGGAAATGGAAAATAACAATGAAAACCAACAGTGGGAGGTAGGACACTAAAGGGGGGAAAATAATCAAAGTGGAAAACAAACCATGTTTAGTAACATAAATAAACAAATATGGCTGGAAGAACAACCCATATCTCAATAATAACCCTAAATGTTAATGGCTTAAACTCACCAATCAAGAGACACAGGCTAGTAGAATGGATCACAAAACAAGACCCAACAATATGCTGCCTACAGGAGACGCATTTGATAGGAAAAGACATACATAGGCTGAAGGTGAAAGGTTGGGAAAAATCATATCACTCATATGGACTTCGGAAACAAGCAGGAGTATCCATACTCATATCAAATAAAATAGATTTTAAGCCAAAGTTAATCAAAAGGGATAAAGAGGGACACTACATACTGCTCAAGGGAACCATACACCAACAAGACATAACAATCATAAATATATATGCCCCAAACAATGGTGCAGCTATGTTCATCAAACAAACTCTTCTCAAGTTCAAGAGTCTAATAGACCACCATACAATAATCATGGGAGACTTCAACACACCTCTCTCACCACTGGACAGATCTTCCAAACAAAAGTTGAATAAGGAAACTATAGAACTCAATAACACAATTAATAACCTAGACTTAATTGACATATATAGAATATACCACCCAACATCAAACAGTTACACTTTTTTCTCAGCAGCACATGGATCCTTCTCAAAAATAGATCATATATTATGTCACAGGGAAACTCTTAGACAATACAAAGGAGTAGAGATAATACCATGCATCCTATCTGATCATAATGGAATGGAACTGAAAATCAAAGATAAAAGAAGGAAGGAAAAAGAATTTATCACTTGGAGAATGAACAATGGGTTACTGAATGATCAATGGGTTATAGAAGACATCAAGGAGGAAATTAAAAAATTCTTAGAGATTAATGAAAACACAGACACAACATATCGGAATCTATGGGACACATTGAAAGCAGTTCTAAGAGGAAAATTCATTGCTTGGAGTTCATTCCTTAAAAAAAGAAAAAACCAACAAATAAATGATCTCATACTTCATCTCAAAATCCTAGAAAAAGAAGAGCAAAACAACAGCAAAAGAAGTAGAAGGCAAGAAATAATTAAAATCAGAGCTGAAATCAATGAAATCGAAACAAAAGAAACAATTGAAAAAATTGACAAAACTAAAAGTTGGTTCTTTGAAAAAATAAACAAAATCGACAGACCCTTAGCCATGCTAGCGAAGAGAAGAAGAGAGAGAACTCAAATCACTAACATACGGGATGAAAGAGGCAATATCACAACAGACACTTCAGAAATACAGAAGATAATCAAAAATTATTTTGAATCCTTATACTCCAATAAATTAGAAGATAGTGAAGGCATAGATAAATTTCTTAAGTCATATGATCTGCCCAGATTGAGTCAGGAGGATATAGACAACCTAAACAGACCAATATCAATTGAGGAAATAGAAGAAACCATCAAAAGACTACCAACTAAGAAAAGCCCAGGACCGGATGGGTATACAGCAGAGTTTTACAAAACCTTTAAAGAGGAACTAATACCAATACTTTTCAAGCTACTTCGGGAAATAGAAAAAGAGGGAGAACTTCCAAATTCATTCTACGAGGCCAACATCACCCTGATACCTAAACCAGACAAAGACACTTCAAAGAAAGAAAACTACAGACCAATATCTCTAATGAACTTGGATGCAAAAATCCTCAATAAAATTCTGGCCACTCGGATACAAAGGCACATCAAAAAAATTGTGCACCATGATCAAGTAGGATTCATCCCTGGGATGCAAGGCTGGTTCAATATAAGGAAATCAAT
Source organism: Marmota flaviventris (assembly GCF_047511675.1). NCBI lineage: Eukaryota > Metazoa > Chordata > Mammalia > Rodentia > Sciuridae > Marmota > Marmota flaviventris. The sequence goes on along the minus strand of NW_027288118.1, from coordinate 133,316 downwards.
AAATGTTATTCACCACATCAATAGACTTAAAAATAAGAACCATATGATCATCTCGATAGATGCGGAAAAAGCATTCGACAAAGTACAGCATCCCTTTATGTTCAAAACTCTAGAAAAACTAGGGATAACAGGAACATACCTCAATATTGTAAAAGCAATCTATGCTAAGCCTCAGGCTAGCATCATTCTGAATGGAGAAAAATTGAAGGCATTCCCTCTAAAATCTGGAACAAGACAGGGATGCCCTCTCTCACCACTTCTGTTCAACATAGTTCTCGAAACACTGGCCAGAGCAATTAGACAGACGAAAGAAATTAAAGGCATCAAAATAGGAAAAGAAGAACTTAAATTATCACTATTTGCAGATGACATGATTCTATACCTAGCAGACCCAAAAGGGTCTACAAAGAAACTATTAGAGCTAATAAATGAATTCAGCAAAGTGGCAGGATATAAAATCAACACGCATAAATCAAAGGCATTCCTGTATATCAGCGACAAATCCTCTGAAATGGAAATGAGGACAACCACTCCATTCACAATATCTTCAAAAAAAATAAAATACTTAGGAATCAACCTAACAAAAGAGGTGAAAGACTTATACAATGAAAACTACAGAACCCTAAAGAGAGAAATAGAAGAAGATCTTAGAAGATGGAAAAATATACCCTGTTCATGGATAGGCAGAACTAACATCATCAAAATGGCGATATTACCAAAAGTTCTCTATAGGTTTAATGCAATGCCAATCAAAATCCCAACGGCATTTCTTGTAGAAATAGAGAAAGCAATCATGAAATTCATATGGAAAAATAAAAGACCCAGAATAGCAAAAACAATGCTAAGCAGGAAGTGTGAATCAGGCGGTATAGCGATACCAGACTTCAAACTATATTACAGAGCAATAGTAACAAAAACAGCATGGTACTGGTACCAAAACAGGCGGGTGGACCAATGGTACAGAATAGAGGACACAGAAACCAATCCACAAAACTACAACTATCTTATATTTGATAAAGGGTCTAAAAGCATGCAATGGAGGAAGGATAGCATCTTCAACAAATGGTGCTGGGAAAACTGGAAATCCATATGCAACAAAATGAAACTGAATCCCTTTCTCTCGCCATGCACAAAAGTTAATTCAAAATGGATCAAGGAGCTTGATATCAAATCAGAGACACGCCGTCTGATAGAAGAAAAAGTTGGCTACGATCTACAGTCGGTGGGGTCGGGCTCCAAATTCCTCAATAGGACACCCATAGCACAAAAGTTAATAACTAGAATCAACAAATGGGACTTACTCAAACTAAAAAGTTTTTTCTCAGCAAAAGATACAATAAGAGAGGTAAATAGAGAGCCTACAACCTGGGAACAAATCTTTACTCCTCACACTTCAGATAGAGCCCTAATATCCAGAGTATACAAAGAGCTCAAAAAATTAGACAATAAGAGAACAAACAACCCAATCAACAAATGGGCCAAGGACCTGAACAGACACTTCTCAGAGGAGGACATACAGTCAATCAACAAGTACATGAAAAAATGCTCACCATCTCTAGCAGTCAGAGAAATGCAAATCAAAACCACCCTAAGATACCATCTCACTCCAGTTAGGTTGGCAGCCATTATGAAGTCAAACAACAACAAGTGCTGGCGAGGATGTGGGGAAAAGGGTACACTTGTACATTGCTGGTGGGACTGCAAATTGGTGCAGCCAATTTGGAAAGCAGTATGGAGATTTCTTGGAAAGCTGGGAATGGAGCCACCATTTGACCCAGCTATTCCCCTTCTCGGTCTATTCCCTAAAGACCTAAAAAGAGCATGCTACAGGGACACTGCTACATCGATGTTCATAGCAGCACAATTCACAATAGCTAGACTGTGGAACCAACCTAGATGCCCTTCAATGGATGAATGGATAAAAAAAATGTGGCATTTATACACAATGGAGTATTACTCTGCATTAAAAAATGACAAAATCATAGAATTTACAGGGAAATGGATGGCATTAGAGCAGATTATGCTAAGTGAAGCTAGCCAATCCCTAAAAAACAAATGTCAAATGTCTTCTTTGATATAAGGAGAGTAGCTAAGAACAGAGTAGGGTCGAAGAGCATGAGAAGAAGATTAACATTAAACAGGGATGAGAGGTGGGAGGGAAAGGGAGAGAGAAGGGAAAATGCATGGAAATGGAAGGAGACCCTCAGAGGTATACAAAAGTACATACAAGAGGAAGTGAGGGGAATGGGAAAAATAATACAAGGGGGACAAACGAATGTCAGTAAAGGGGGCAGAGAGAGAAGAGGGGAGGGGAGGGGAGGGGAGGGGAGGGGGGATAGTAGAGGATAGGAAAGACAGCAGAATACAACAGACACTAGTAAGGCAATATGTAAATCAATGGATGTATAACTGATGTGATTCTGCAATCTGTATATGGGGTAAAAATGGGAGCTCATAACCCACTTGAATCAAATTGTGAAATATGATATATCAAGAACTATGTAATGTTTTGAACAGCCAACAATAAAAAAAATAAAAAAAAAAAAAATAAAAATAAAATAAAATACAAACTATTCTTTACAGAGAACTCCACCATGCGACCAGCACACTGGTTTCATTAAAGAGGTTCTTGGCATAAAGCTAGCTAGTGAGATCGAAATAAAACACACAGACTCAGTTACCTTTTTCTATGAGCAGGTCCGAGATGGCTCCCCCTCTGGTTCCCACCTCAAACCACCTGGTAGGGTAGCAAGGATTACTCAGGGCTAGCAGGAGAGAGAGAGAGGGAGCATGCCAGGGAGTAGCCTTTTATTGGGGAACAAGAAATTCAGGGGAGAATTCCATCCAATGAAGGTTGAGGGGGGCTGCACTCCAAGGTCAGGGTCAGTGATTGGCCCCTGGGGTCAGTGGTCAGTCACACCCCCACACAGACAGGCTCTCGCACCAGGAGAGGGCCGGGAAATCTCTGACACAGTTTAGCAAGAGCGCCTCAGACCCAAACCTGGAGTTGCCCAGTCACTTGTGAGAATGGCTTCCCACATATTCCCCCTTTCTTTTCTTAAATATGAGGCGGCTGTTAACTCTTTAGAGTTTCGTATTCTTGTTCTGAAGATTTGCCATCCTATAATTACAACACAAAAGAGAATTAACAGCAAAGAGAATAATCCAATAATGTACCAGGTCGAGAGTTTAAGAATATTTCCAGGGTTGAATCCATTCAACTGCTTCAATATTTGGTTAGCCAAGGAAGAAGGATCTGAAAAATCAGCTCTATTATTTTGAATGTCTTGGATATGGTGATGAAGTTCCAGAATATCCAAACTATTATTACTATTTGCCAAATACCTAACAAACGGTTTTTAACCTTCTCCCAATCCCAGAGAGAAGCATTGTACTTGGCAGCTGTAACACACACATATTTATAATTTGCATGGCATTTAAGCCTTTCTTTAAATTTTAAAGCTGAAAGTTCATTACCTATGTCTATAACAATTGCCTCTAAGGCATTTAATTTAATCTCAATCCTTTCATCAATATTTACTTGATTACGCAGAGCCTTGGAAGTATTTTGAGCTAAATTATTAAGAAATTTTGCATGCTGAATATTTTGAGACAATGTCAGAGATGCAGAGACAGTGGAGGCAATAAAAGAGACTAGAGCCAAAACACCAACAATTATAACTCCAATAGCACGTTTAGGTCTTGCTAGCTGGGCATGAATTTGCTGAAAGACTTGTAAACCAGTATCAGCATACCATGGCTCTGAAATATTAGCAGGTAATAAAATGAAAGATGGCTGATGAAGTATCAGCACTCCTTTTCCTTCATTATACCTAGTAATACAATTGGTTAGGTTACATTTATTACAAGTAACAATATATCTGTCATCTATCCACTTAACTTTTACATTTCCAATAATTAAAACATAAGGAGATTGGACACAGGCTCGTAAGCCATAGCAAGATTCCTCTTTACAGTTCTTGCCTACAAATTTTGGTAAAGGCTTGTCTGTAAAATGTAAGAATTCTGAGGCATCAATTAAGTGCCAAACATCCTTTTGAACACCACCTTCACTATAAGTCAAAATATTACTAACAAATCCTGCAGGTGTCATAGCAGAATTTCTTCGTAATTGTCTCTTATCAATTTTTGGAGACCAGTCTAAAATATACCCACTATCTTTAGACACCTTATGTTGTACAGGAAAGATATTTACACAATCCATCCATCTAGGAAAGGTGCCAATCTCAATTGTAGAACTATTTGGACAGTGGGGTATCCTTGGGGGTTTTGCAGAAATGACTGGCTTGTTATGGGAAAGTCCCACCTTAATTACTGATCTAGTATAAGGTTTTAAGTCTCCATAAATAGAATTATTTGTCAGTCTAGGTCTACCAATCACTGTCTTTTCCTTGAATGATACTTTCAGACAGCCAGCATGTTTATCATGGGATCAACACAAAGGTAATTGGGCACTGTAGCCAGAATAATTAAATCTAGTCACATGATTGGGAGTAATATGAGTATCTGTAAATCCTGCCATCATGAATAAGTCATTTGTAAATACTGGAATGTATTCTCCAGTCCACACAGCTGGGTGTACCAGTGGTGGATCTGGGAAATATGTCCAGTAAGTGTCTACTTGATTCCCCTTAACCTGACAGCCCAGCAGGGCAATTACTGTTGCTACCATCAAGAGTGGGGTCCTGTTCTTTCTTAGGAGTCGAAATATTCAGGAAACCTGTGTTGTTAGCTTCTTCACATCTTCCCATAAAATCAGCTTTTCAGCTGGGTCAATCTGGTCTTTCTTCATCTTTTTCCGATATCTCTTCCTTTTGGATAGGGGCTCCTCTGGGTCGATCTTCAGTTGCTTGAATCTGGGTTCTATCTCTTCCATGTCTGATTGCGCGTTCAGGCACCCAAATAGGATGAAAAGTACCTTCTGGGAAAATACAAGCAAGACCTCTGCCCCACATAATCACTGGGTCTGGGCCTTTCCATTGACCAGTCTGTAAATCTTTCCACAAAACTCTACCTAAAGGGCCTGTTACTGAGGGAGACGTTTGCCTCTCAGCAGCAGTGTGACCTTCTGCGTCACAGTTTAAAAAAAATAAAACAAACAAAGCATGATTAAGGCTATTTTGGGGAGTTATAACCCTATTCCCCCCTTTAATTTTTGTAATTGAAGCTTAATAGATAAATGAGCTCGTTCCACAATGGCTTGACCTTGGGGGTTATAAGGAATTCCTGTTTTATGATTAATTTGAAACTCTTGGCAAAATTGTTGAAAAGAAGAGCTTATGTAAGCTGGAGCGTTATCTGTTTTAATCTGTATAGGGCACCCTAACACAGAAAAAGCTGCTAGACAATGAGAAATTACATTTTGAGTATTTTCCTTAGTACATTCTGTGGCAAAAATAAATCTAGAATAAGTGTCCACAATGACATGCACATAACATTGCTTACCAAGTTGAGGAATATGAGTTACATCCATTTGCCATATTTGATTTGGTTTTAATCCATGAGGATTTACCCCTGATGGCAGAGATGGAGTGTGAATAACACACTTAGGGCATTGGCTTACAATCTGACGAGCTTGTTCTCTAGTAATATTAAATTTTTTTATGTAAGCTAGAAGTATTTTGATGATGTAAGGAATGGGAAGCTAGTGCACAGTCATATGAAGACATCTGTTGACAAAAAGTTACTAAGTTATCAATTTTATCATTACCTGAAACTAAGGGTCCTGGAAGATTAGTATGAGCTCGTATGTGTCATATGAAACATGGGTATTTTCGCATTAGCACTTCCTTCTGTAAATTATGAAATAATTTAAATATCTCTTGTGATGAAGTATACCCAATAACTGAAGTTCAATATTTTTAGTAACTCCGACTGCATATAAGCTGTCAGAATAAATATTAATAGGCTCATTTGAAAAGTAATTTAAGGCACAAATCAGAGCTTGAAGCTCTGCTCTTTGGGCAGAAGTATAAGAAGTTTGTATTACCTCTGTGTGAACACTACTGTAAAAACCTGCTTTACCTGAGCTAGAACCATCCATTAACAATGATAAAGCTTCATCTATAGGATGTGCACGTACAATCTTTGGAAAAATAAGTGACACTAATGATGCAAATTGTATAATCTTATCACGAGGATAATGGCTATCTATATGGCCAGGAAAATCAGCAAAGGCTATCTGCTATGAGCTAGAAGTTTGAAAAATCCAATTAGTCTGTTGAACAGAAAATGGAATAATTATGATATCAGGCTCAGATCCAATTAATTGTAAAATCCTAGTTCTGCCCTTAATTACTAATTGAGCTATGGAATCATGAAAAGGAATTAATGTTTTTTGAGGGGAGTGGGATAAATAAATCCACTCAATAAATACTAATCTTTGACATATGGCTCCTGTTGGGGTATGCTCAGTTGGAAATATTAATAAATACACTATTTCTTTAGGATCAACTCTAGTAAGCTGTGCATTTTTAATTGCATGTTCAATTCTCCTTAAAGCTGTTCAAGCCTCTAAGTGTAGCTGACATGGAGAGGTTGGAGAAGGATTTCCTTGTAATATCTGAAATAAAGGACTTAACTCAGAAGTAGTTAGTTTTAAGGATGGCCTCAGCCAATTAATATCTCCTAATAGCTTTTGAAAATCATTAAGGGTATGTAACTCCTTAACTCTTATCTGAAGATTTTGAGGACAGATTGTACGTCCTTGAATTATCTGACCTAGATATTGAAAAGGAGGCACTTTTTTGAATTTTTTGAGGAGCAATGCATAAACCCATTGCTGTAAGCAAAGTCTCTAACTGAGTAAAAATTTCTGAAAGTACCTCTGGATTAGCATGAGCCAATAATATATCATCCAAAAAATGAATAATGTATGCATCAGGAAATCTATTTCTTATGGGATCTACCGCCTGGTCTACATATTTTTGGCACAGGGTAGGACTATTACGCATTCCCTGGGGGAGTACTTTCCAGCAATATCTTTTAATAGGTTCCTTAAAATTAATTGCTGGGACAGTGAAAGCAAATCTCTCACAATCCCCAGGATGTAACCTTAAATCCTGTAGCAATGTATGCCCTTAAATCCTGTAGCAATCTCCAATTTCCTGACTTTTTCTTAATAACAAAAATAGGTGTGTTCCAAGGACTAAACGTTGGTTCTATATGACCACCCTGAAGCTGTTCCTCAACTAACCTATGAATTATTTTAAGCTTTTCCCCTGAGATGGGCGCTGGTCACATGGTGGAATTGGCGCCCATGAGGGGGGCATTCTAGATTAGCTAGTTTGAGTGGGAACGTGCTATAAAGATAAAGATAAAGGAAGTGGTGACAATTTAGAGTCACAAAATTACCTGGAGATATTGAAGGAAAGAGATGTTAAATTAATTAAAATGGAAATTCAACTTCTATGGATAAGGAAATGTATCTGACTATTTTAGACAGTATAATTAATCAGAAAGGAAAACAGATAAAGAAAACTCAATTATTACAATTCTGAAAGATTGTAGGTGAATATTGTCCTTGGTTTTGTGAACAAGAGTCTCCAAATTTACTTACTTGGGAGAAACTAGGAAGGAAGTTACAAAAAGTTTGTCTTTCTAATGAATTACCTGGAGGCATAGAGAATATTCAGAAAACTTGGATGGCTCTGGAAGTTTGTCTTTTTGAATATATGGTCCAGAGTTCATGGCCCCCTGAAGACCTATTAAAAGGCATTCAGAGAACTATTAGGTCTATTCAAATGGAAAATCCGCCTGAGGCTAAGTTAATTCCCTTTCCCTTGAGCCCTTTAAAAACAAAGGCTCTAGGGGCTAAACCGAAGGTTAAGAATGTGACTTTCAACCTGCAGGATCAGGCTAGCCCACAGGGAGATTATAGAGAGGAACATCATAGAGAAGAAACCTCCGCAGTCCTAGAAGGTCCTCTGGAAGAGGTAGAGGATCTTCCTGGGGAGGAAAATCCAGAAGAGGTTCTTAGAGGGGCACAGAGTTCTCTGCCACGTGGCTTAGAAGCCCAATTTCAAAATGGCTACAGCGCGGAGTCTACCCACAACTCGCAGTCTGAGGGAGAAGGATCAGACGTTGAAATTCAGGACTTACAGAGAAATTTTAACAGGCTGCGTTTAACACCGCCTGCCCAGGCTATTTGAATTCGGCCATTACCTGCTAAAAGGACAAAATTTAACAGGTACTCTTAATTAACAATGACTTTTCTTACCCCATTCCAGCGAGGTATTAAGAAAGCACAGGAAGCTGGGGAAGATACTAGCGGTTTTCAATTTTTTTCCAGTTTTTGAGCAAGTTAATGAGCAAGATCAGAGAGTTAGAGTTCATACTGTAATCCCATTTAAAACCATTAAGGAACTAAAAAGTGCATGTGAGACACATGGTCCAAATTCGTCTTTTGTTCAGAGCCTGATAAAAAATATTTGCTCGCAGCCCCTTCCTCCTAGTGATTGGATTTCTTTAGCTAGATCTTGCCTGAGGGGGGAGATTTCTTACTCTGGCATACTTATTGGACTGATTTTTGTACTGAACAGGCAGAAAGAAATAGAAGACGAAATTTAGAGACACCGGTAGAAAAGTTTTTAGGAACAGGTGAATTTGCTGATTTAGAAAGACAGTTAAATTATAAATTTGTAGTATACAATCAAATAACTGATTATGAATCAGTCTATTTGATTGTATACTACAAATTCTATAATTTAATGTCTTACCTAAAATCAGGGCAGGGTGCAAGTGAACTGTACTCAGATTTTCGTAGCCCGAATGTACCAGGGCCACAAACAGGTCGATCAGGGACCCAGGGGCATGTGAATTTTATTGTTAAACAATTAGCATTTGAAAATGCAAATAAATATTGTCAGGACGTTCTTAGGCCACACCGTAAAAAAGGGATAGTTTCTGAGTTTATCCGCTTATGTTCTGACATAGACTCTACCCATTTGCAGACAGTAGCCCTAGCTGTGGCACTAAAAGAAACCTTAAGGCCACAAGAATTAGAACGAAAGCCCCGCGGGAGATGCTATGTTTGCAGGAAAAGTAACCATTTTGCGCACGAGTGTCGCATGCGCAGTTTTAAGTTCAGGGCTCCATCTACTGGTGATAATAGATATTGCAGGACTCAACTCCATGTGGCAGATCAAGATGGCGTGGATCAGCTCGCCTTCTTGCCATCATTTCCTCCTAGCAGGAGGACCAAAAACTTCAGGTCGACCCCTCCCATGGCCGAGCAACAATACGGGGAATTCAAGGAGAGATCTCACAGTGTGACGTCACTGGCGCCAACCAGGACAGCCCGCGATTTTTACCGGAACATAGATTGCAGACAGTTTACTTAGGACCTTCAAGGACAGTTGAATTGAATCCTGAATCAGGGCCAGAACAAATCCCTACTGGGATTTTCGGGCCGCTTCCTGATAAAACTATAGGTTTAATTTTGGGATGTAATAATTTAAAGGGAGCCATTGAGGTGACACCTGGTGTGATAGATTCAATTTTAAAGGACAATTAAATGTTACTGTAAGGTCCAATTATGCACTGGTTTCATTATAGAGGTTCTTGGCATGAAGTTAGCTAGCGAGATCGAAATAAAACACACAGACTCAGTTACCTTTTTCTATGACCAGGTCCGAGATGGCTCCCCCTCTGGTTCCCACCTCGAATCACCCAGTAGGACAGCAAGGATTGCTCAGGGCTAGCAGGAGAGAGAGAGAGGGAGCATGCCAGGGAGTAGGAACAAACCAGAGAGTTCCACAGAGAACTGATTCAGTTTTTGAAATTTCAAGCAGATAGCACCAACCTGGTTTGATTTTAACCTCCATTTTCATTTACCTCTCTAGGTCAATAAGAAGTGAAACCTTAAAATACAGAGTGTCCCTGTTAGAGAAGCATTGAAATGAGAAGGCCCAAACCTGAGGAGCATGTTAAGGCTAGGTAAAAGATGACTCCTCCAAGTATCAAAGAAATATGAACAAAACTAACTCTCACCCTAACACCACATCTAAACCTAGCCCTAACCCTAAAACTAACAGTAACCCTAACTGGATTAGACAACCATTGATCCTAGAAGTCCCATACTTGGAGAGCTTTGTGGGGCAAGCTAAATAATGAATCCTATGCAGTATCAAACAAATCTGACCAAATAATTATGGGAGGAATTTCAGTGCATGCATATTTCCCTGCTTTCTCTTAATGGGCTCTCGGATAAAGTTGTTTTTGCATGCTTCAGCTTAAGCCTACACTCACAAGGAACATATCACAATGTCCCCAAAAAGAATTGAGGGTGTGTGTGCACTTTCAAGCAACTACCATAAACCCTGTTTGATTTCCAGGTCTATTTCCATTTACTCATATAGGTCAAAATGAAGTAAAATGAAAATATTAACTGTTCCTGACATGAAACATTTGAACCCGAAGACCTAAACCTGGGGAACAGAGTAAGGTTAGTTAAAGATAAATCCTGGATTGTATCAAAGAAATTTGAATAAAGTAACTAATTCTATCACTACCTCTAAACCTAGCCTTAATCCTAACCCTAAACATTAACATAGCCCTATCCCTAACTATAACTCTAACCCTAATTTTAACTTTAACCATTGCCCAAAACCTAGCTCTAACTTTATCCATTATCATAACCCTAAACTTAACCCTAATGGTAACCGTAGCCCTAACCCTCAACTTTACGCTATACCTGCTCTAACCCTAAACTTGCCCTCAACCTAAACAGAGCTCAAACTCTAACACTTACCCTAAACCTACCCCTAACCCTAAGCCTAACCCTAACCCTAACTCTAACTATAGCCTTAATCCTAACCATAAACCTAGTCCCAACCCTAGCTGTAATACTATCCATTACCCTAAACATAAGCCTAACCCAAATGCTAACAATAGGACTACACCTAACTGAATAGCAAACCCTAAATTTATTCAAAACTCTAACCTAAGTTGAACCCTAAATCTAACCCAATCCATTACCAAAACCTAATGTTAATTTCAGCCTTAACCCTAGACCTTAACCTAAACCAATCCCTAACCCTGACTCTGACCCTAATAATACACCTAGCTCTGACCTGACCTTTACCTTAAACCTAACCCTTACATTTGACCTAGCCAAAACCTGCCGCAGTCTGGCTGGGCACAAAATCACGAGCCACCACACAGCTTGTAGATTCAAACAGCAACTCTTTATTCCCGAACTCACACCAGCCGTCTACAATCACGTTCTCGGGAAATCCACGTTCTCTGCCCAAATCCACCCCCACTGGGCTTCTGTCTCCCAAAAAATACTGTCTGAATCCCGTGAGAACTCGAGGGGAACTCAGGCAGCAGGATATGCCCTATTCCCAGCAGGAATAACCTTAAACCTGGAACCACCCTAAACCCAGATAGTGCTAAACCTAAACCGGGAACACCCTAAACCCGGATCCGCCTTGGTCCTTGAGCAAGGTCACCTACATGCAATGTCACTGCAAAATGTCCTATTTCCACGAGTCCTTCCACTAAGCAACATGAGGTACGCTGGCAAGGAAATTGTCATACCTACTTGGCTAATGGCTCCCAGCAAAAACCTAACCCTAAAACTATCCTTAACCATAATACTAGACCTGACATTATCCCTAGCCCAATCCTAGCCCTATCCCTAACAGAAACCCTCATCTAGCCCTAAACCTAGCCTTAATCGTAAACTGTACCCTAACCCTAGCCCTAACCCTAAGTATAAACCTCACTCTAGCCCTAAACCTAGCTATAACCCCATTTCCCCCATAACTATAACCTTAAACCTTACCCTAACACTAACCCTATCTCTAGCCCTAACGCTAGGTCTAAACCTAACACTTACCCTAGCGATAATCCTAGCCCTAATTTATCCCTAACCATGAACCTTCTCCTAATTCTGGCCCCAAAATTAACTCTACCTTTCACCCTAGCCCTATTTCTAGTTCTATCTCTATCCGTTACCATAACCCTAACACTAGCCTTAACCTTAGGCCTAATCTTAGCCCTAGCCTTAAACCTAGATCTAACCATAACAAAAAATCTAAGTCTAAACTTCACCCTACCACTAGCCCTAACACTATTGCTAATCATATATCTAGCCTTAACCTTAGCCCTAGCTCTAAAACAAAACTGAGCCTTAGCACTAACCCTAACCCTAGACCTGACATTAGCCTTATCCCTAAATCTTACCCTAATCCTAACACAAACCCTAACCCTACACCTAGCCTTAACCCTAGCTCTAACTCGAGTCCTATCCCCAACCCTAAAGGTAACATTGATCCTGTCTCTGACCCTAACACTAATCCTATCTCTAATCATCACCCTGAACCTAAATCTAACCCTAATACTAGACCTACACTTAATGGTAACCCTAAAACTAGCCATATTCGTGACCCTAGATCTTTTTTTTTTTTTTTTTTTTTTACGAACAATAGCTATTTATTTAGTAAAAAGGATTCCTAAAGTAGAATTTATCAGTAAGCTAATATAAGCTTTTTTACATTAAAAAAATGTTCCTCTGAAAGTGTGAACCTATTTGTACACTTAACTGCATTCTACAAAACTGCCTACTGTTGTTCAGTAAATACGACATTTTAAAATTGTCAATTTGATGTGACTGTGATGGTGTTTAATATTTTTTTATTGGTTGTTCAAAACATTACAAAGCTCTTGGCATATCATATTTCATACATTAGATTCAAGTGGGTTATGAACTCCCATTTTTACCCCAAATACAGATTACAGAATCACATCGGTTACACATCCACATTTTTACATAATGCCATATTAGTAACTGTTTTATTCTGCTACCTTTCCTATCCTCAACTATCCCCCTCCCCCTCCCCTCCCATCTTCTCTCTCTACCCCATCTGCTGTAATTTAATTCTCTCCCTTATTTTTTACCTTTCCCCTCACAACCTCTTATATGTAATTTTGTATAACAATGAGGGTCTCCTTCCATTTCCATGCAATTTCCCTTCTCTTTCCCTTCCCCTCCCACCTCATGTCTCTTTTTAATGTTAACCTTTTCCTCATGCTCTTCCTCCCTGCTCTGTTCTTAGTTGCTCTCATTATATCAAAGAAGACATTTGGTATTTGGTTTTTAGGGCTTGGCTAGCTTCACTTAATGCCATCCATTTCCCTGCAAATTCCATGATTTTGTCATTTTTTAGTGCTGTGTAATACTCCATTGTGTATAAATGCCACATTTTTTTTTATCCATTCATCTATTGAAGGACATCTGAGTTGGTTTCACAGTCTAGCTATTGTGAATTGTGCTGCTATGAACATCAATGTGGCAGTATCCCTGTAGTACGCTCTTTTAAGGTCTTCAGGGAATAGTCTGAGAAGTGCAATAGCTAGGTCGAATAGTGGTTTCATTCCCAGCTTTCCAGGAATCTCCATACTGCTTTCCAAATTGGCTGCACCAATTTGCAGTCCCACCAGCAATGTACAAGTGTACCCTTTTCCCCACATCCTTGCCAGCACTTGTTGTTGTTTGACTACATAATGGCTGCCAATCTTACTGGAGTGAGATGGTATCTTAGGGTGGTTTTGATTTGCATTTCTCTGACTGCTAGAGATGGTGAGCATTTTTTCATGTACTTGTTGATTGATTGTATGTCCTCCTCTGAGAAGTGTCTGTTCAGGTCTTTGGCCCATTTGTTGATTGGGTTATTTGTTATCTTATTGTTTAATTTTTTTAGTTCTTTGTATACTCTGGACATTAGGGCTCTATCTGAAGTGTGAGGAGTAAAAATTTGTTCCCAGGATGTAGACTCCCTATTTAGCTCTCTTATTGTTTCTATTGCTGAGAAAAAAACTTTTTAGTTTGAGTAAGTCCCATTTGTTGATTCTAGTTATTAACTCTTGTGCTATGGGCATCCTATTAAGGAATTTGGAGCCCGACCCCACAATATGTAGATTGGAGCCAACATTTTCTTCTATCAGGCTCAGAGTCTCTGATTTGATATCAAGTTCTTTGATCCATTTTGAGGTAACTTTTGTGCATGGCGAGAGAAAGGGATTCAGTTTCATTCTGTTGCATATGGATTTCCAGTTTTCCCAGCACCATTTGTTGAAGATACTATCCTTCCTCCATTGCATGCTTTTAGCCCCTTTATCAAATATAAGAAAGTTGTAATTTTGTGGATTGGTCTCTGTGTCCTCTATTCTGTACCATTGGTCCACCTGCCTGTTTTGGTACCAATACCATGCTGTTTTTGTTACTATTGCTCTGTAGTATAATTTGAAATCTGGTATTGCTATACCACCTGATTCACACTTCCTGCTTAGAATTGCTTTTGCTGTTCTGGGTCTTTTGTTTTTCCATATGAATTTCATGATTGTTTTATCTATTTCTACAAGAAATGCCATTGAGAGTTTGATTGGCATTGCATTAAACCTATAGAGAACTTTGGGTTATATCGCCATTTTGATAATGTTAGTTCTTCCTATCCATGAACAGGGTATATTTTTCCATCTTCTAAGGTATTCTTCTATTTCTCTCTTTAGGGTTCTGTAGTTTTCGTTGTATAAATCTTTCACCTCTGTTGTTAGTTGATTCCCAACTATTTTATTTTTTTGAGGATATTGTGAATGGGGTGGTTGTCCTCATTTCCATTTCAGAAGATTTGTCACTGATATACAGGAATGCCTTTGAATTATGCATGTTGATTTTATGTCCTGCCATTTTTCTGAATTCATTTATTAGTTCTAGTAGTTTCTTTGTAGACCCTTTGGGGTCTGTTAGATATAGTATCATATCACCTGCAAATAGTGATAATTTAAGTTCTTCTTTTCCTGTTTTTATGCCTTTAATTTCTTTTGTCTGTCTAATTGCTCTGGCTAGTATTTCGAGAACTAAATTGAATAGAAGTGGTGAGAGAGGGCATCCCTGTCTTGTTCCAGATTTTAGAGGGAATGCCTTCAGTTTTTCTCCATTCAGAATGATGCTAGCCTGAGGCTTAGCATAGATTGCTTTTAAAATGTTGAGGTAAGTTCCTGTTATCCCTAGTTTTTAAAGTGTTTTGAACATAAAGGGATGCAGTATTTTGTCGAATCCTTTTTCTGCATCTATTGAGATGATCATGTGGTTCTTATCCTTAAGTCTATTGATGTGGTGAATAACATTTATTGATTTCCGCATATTGAACCAGCCTTGCATCCCAGGGATGAATCCTACTTGATCATGGTGCACAATTTTTTTGATATGCTTTTGTATTCGATTCGCCAGGATTTTATTGAGGATTTTTGCATCTACGTTCATTAGAGATATTGGTCTGTAGTTTTCTTTCTTTGAAGTGTCTTTGTCTGGTTTCAGGATCAGGGTGATGTTGGTCTCATAGAATGAATTTGGAAGAGCTTCTTCTTTTTCTATTTCTTGAAATAGCTTTAAAAGTATTGGTATTAATTCTTCTTTGAAGGTTTTGTAAAACTCTGCTGTATACCCATCCAGTCCAGGGCTTTTCTTGGTTGGTAGTCTTTTGATGACTTCTACTATTTCCTCCTTAGTTATTGGTCTGTTTAAATTGTGTGTATTGTCCTGACTCAATCTGGGCAAATCATATGACTTAAGAAATTTTTCGATATCTTCGCTATCTTCAATTTTATTGGAATATAGGGTTTCAAAATAATTTCTAATTATCTTCTGTATTTCTGTAATGTCTGTTGTGATATTGCATTTTTCATCCCATATGTTAGTAATTTGAGTTCTCTCTCTTCTTCTCTTCATTAGCATGGCTAGGGGTCTGTCTATCTTATTTATATTTTTAAAGAACCAACTTTTAGTTTTATCATTTTTTCAGTGTTTTTTTTTTTTTGTTTCAATTTCATCGATTTCTGCTCTGATTTTACTTATTTATTGCCTTCTACTACATTTGCTGTTGTTTTGCTCTTCCTTTTCTAGGGTTTTGAGATGAAGTGTGAGTTCATTTATTTGTTTTTTATTTTTTTTTCTTTTTTTGAGGAATGAACTCCAGGCAATGAATTTCCCTCTTAAAACTGCTTTCATTTTGTCCCATAGATTCCGATATGTTGTGTCTGTATTTTCATTTATCTCTAAGAATTTTTTGATTTCCTCCTTTATGTCTTCTGTAACCCATTGATCATTCAGTAACATATTGTTCATTTTCCAGGTGATGCAGAATTTTTCCTTCCTTCTTTTATCATTGATTTCCAGTTTCATTCCATTATGATCAGATAAGATGCATGGTATTATCTCCACACCTTTATATTTACTAAGCGTTGCCCTATGGCATAACATATGGTCTATCTTTGAGAAGAATCCATGTGCTGCTAAGAAGAACATGTATCCACTTGATGATGGTTGATATATTCTATATATGTCAGTTACGTCTAGGTTATTAATTGTGTTATTGAGTTCTAGATACTAGATCTTACATTAAACATAGTGCTACCATAGCCATAACATACCCTGAAACCTAGCCCTAATCCGAGGCCTCACCCTAGCTTTAACACTAACCCTAACCCTAACTCTGGTCTTAACACTTCACCTAAACCTAACCCTAAAACTAAATCTGTTGTAACATAAAACCTAACCTGAACCATAAACCTAATCTTAACCATAACCCTAGCCCTAACACTAGCTCGGATCTTATCCATTACCCTAACCATAAAGCTAACCAAATTCTAACCCAAGGCCTATCCCTAATCATAGCCCTAACCTAACCATAACCCTAGCCCTAACCAGTTCTAATCCTATTTGTTACCCTCACCATGACCTAACCTGAACCATAGCCCTAATTTTAACCATAACTCTAGGCCTAACCCTAGATTGAATACTATCCATTACTCTAACCATAACCCTAACCAAATTTTAACCCAAGGCCTAACCCTAATCATAACCATAACCTAACCATCACCCCAGCCCTAACTTTAGATCTAATCCTATATATTAGCCTAACCATAACCCTAACCAAATTCTATCCCTAGTCCTAACCCTAACTTTATCACTAACCCTAACCCTATCCATCACCCTAAAACTAACATGAATCCTAAACCTAACCATAACCATTGTGCTAACCCTAACCCTAATGCTAGTTTGAGCCCTAACTCTAAATGTGAACCTAAACCATACCCTAACCCTGACTCTGACCCTAATAATACGCTAGCTGTAAACCAGACCCCAACCCTCAACCTCACCCTTAAAATAGACCTAGCCAAAAATGTAACAATAAAAATATTCCTAAACATAATCCTAGACCAGTCATTAGCCCTAGCCCTAAACCTAACACAAACCCTAGCTCTAATCCTAGCTCTAAACCTAGCCTTAATTTTAATCCTAATCTTAACCCTAGGCCTAAACTTAATTTTATCACTTGCCCTAACCCTAAACCTAGCTGTGATATCATACCTTACCCTTACCCTATCACTAGCCATAACACTAGCCCTAAACCTAGGCCTAAACCTAACAGTAACCCTAGTGCTAATGCTAGCCATAATTTAGCCTAATCATAAACCTAACCCTAGCCCTAGCTCTAAGACTAAGACTCATTCTCGACCTAGCCCTAGTCCTAGTTCTAAACCTATCCCTTGCCATAAACCAAAACTTAGCCTTATCCCTAGCCCCAACCCTAGCCCTAACCTTCACCCTAGCCCTAAACATGGATCTAACCCTAACATTAAGCATAAACCTCACCCTAACACTAGCCCTAACCCTACACTAGCCCTAAAACAAACCGACTCATAACAGTAACCCTAACCCTTAACCTAAACCAAACCCTAATCCTACACCTAAACCTAAACCTAGCTTTAATCTGAGCCCTAAACCTAACCCTAGAAATAACCCTGTCTCTGATTTGGACCCTAACACTAACCCTAGCTCTAAACATCATCCTAATGCTAACCCTAAAACTAGCTCTAAGTGGAAACCTAGTTCTTACATTAACCATAGCCCTAATGCTAACACAAATCCTAGCCCTAATCTGAGCCTTAACCTAGTTTAAATCCTAACTCTAACCATAGCCCTAAACCTAACCCTAAAACAAACATTAACCCTACCTCTAAAACTATACCTTACCCTAAGCCAAACCCCGAACCTAATGCCACCCAAGTCCTAAACCTAATCCTTAGCCTACCCCAAACACTAACTCTATTACTAGTCCTAACACTAACCCTCATTCTAGCTAAAACCCTACCCAAATCCAAACACTTACCCTGACGCTTATTTTGACCCTAACACTAACCCTAGGTCTAAACCTGAACCCAACCCTAAATGGAACCCTAACAGTACCCCTATCAGAAAAACTATTCCTAAACCTAACCATAACACTACCACTGGACCAAACCTAATCCTAAATTGAGTCATAAATCTAGGCCTAGCCCTAAACAAAAACCTAGCACTATCCCTAACAATAACCCTTAAACTAAAGCAAAGACTAAGTCTATCCCTAGAACCAATGCTAGTCCTAATTCTGGCACTAAACCTAAACCTAACTCTAACCCAAACAGTGATCCTTACCATAACCCAAACCCTAGCTCTAATCCTTATCCTAACAAAAAACCTAACCCTGACACTAGACTTATTCATAACCCTAACCCTAAAACTAGTCATAAAAATAATCCTACCTCTTACATTACCCATAGCCCTAATGCTAGCCATAAACCTCCCACAATACCTAGCCATTATCCTAGCCCTAAACCTAGCCCCAATTGTAACCCTAACTGTAACCATAGACATAATCCTAACCCTAACCCTTGCCCTAGCCCTAACCCTAGCTCTAATGCTACACTTACCCTAAACCTAACCCTAACGTTAACCATAGTCCTAACTCTATACTAGCCCTAATCCTAACCTTAACCCTAGCCCTAACCTTAGCTCAAACCCTATCCATTACCCTAAAGATAAGCCTAACTTAAATGCTAACCCTAGGCCTAACACTAAACCTATCCCTAACACTAACCTTTTTTATTACTCTAACCTAACTTGAACCCAAACCTAACCCTATCCATTAACCTAACCCTAACACTAATCCTAACACTAAATCAAGCCTAAACCCTAAACCATTTTATTTTTTAAAGAGAGAAGAGAGAGAGAGAGAGAGAGAGAGAGAGAGAGAGAGAGAATTTTTTAATATTTATTTTTCAGTTTTGACGGACACAACATCTTTGTTCGTATGTGGTGCTGAGGATTGAACCTGGGCCGCACGCATGCCAGGTGAGCACGCTACCGCTTGAGCCACATCTTCAGCCCCCCTAAACCTTTACCTAAACCAAACTCTAACCAGACCCTGACCCTAATAATATACCTAGCTCTAAACCTGACCTTTATCCTAAATCTAACCCTTACACTAGACCTAGCCACAACATAACTCAAAAACTAACCGTAACCATATACCTAGATCTGACATTAGCCCTAGCCTTAATGCTAGCCCTAGCCCTAATACAAACCCTAGCCCTCATTCTAGCATTAATTCTAACCTGAACCCTAACCCTAGCCCTACCCCTGATTTCAACCCTCACATTAGCCCTGAATCTAGCTATTACCCAATCCTTTTCCCTTACTCTAACCGTAACCCTTACCCTACACTAACCCTACCTCTAGCCCTAACCATAGGCCTAAATGTAACACTAAACCTAGCGCTAATCATAGCCTTAATTTAGCCCTAACCCTACCCCTAACCCTAGGCCTAATACTAACTGTAACACTCGCCCTAGCTGTATTTCTAGTACTAACCCTATCAGTTACCATAACCCTAACACAAGCCCTAGCCTTAGCCCTAATCCTAGCCCTAGACCAATCCATAGACCTAATCATAACTCTAAATCTAAACGTAAGCCTAAGCCTGAACCTCACCCTACCACTAGACCTAACACTATTGCTAATCCTAAAACTAGCCCTAACCCTAGCCTTAGCCCTAAAACAAAACAGAGCCATTGCCCAAACCCTACACCTTAACCTAACCATAACCCTACAACTAGCAATAACCTCCTTACTCTAATTTGAGTACTAGGCCTAAAACTAACCCTGACCCTGACTTATATCCTAACACTAACCTTAGATATAAATATCACACTGACCCTAAAGATAATGCTAATACTAGACCTAGGCCAAACACTAACCCTAAATTTAACCCAAATCATAACCCTAGATCTTACATTAGCCATAGCCCTAACCCTAGCCCTAACCTAATCTAAATCTTAGCCTTAATCTGAGCCATAGCATTAGCTTTAATCCTAACCCTAAATCTAATCCTAAACCTAGCCTTAATCCTAACCATAATCATAGCCCTAAACCTACCTCTAATCCTATCCATTACCTTAATCCTAACCCTAACCCTAATGCTAACTCTAGGATAACCCCAATCATATCAATAACCCTAACCCTATCCATTACTCTAAACATAATCTGAACCCTAAACCTAACCATACCTATTACCCTAACCCTAAAACTAACCCTAATGCTAATTTGAGCCCTAACAATAAACCTTAACCTATACAAAAGCTAATCCTGACCCTGAACCTAATGATACACAAGTTCTAAAAGTTACCCTATCCCTCAACCTAATCCTTACACTATACCTAGCCATAAACCTAAACCTGAAACTATCCCTAACCATAATAACCCTAGACCTCATATTAGCCCTATACCTAGCATAGGCCTAACCCTAACACAAAACCTACCCCTCAGCCTAGCCCTAAACCTAGACTTAATCCTAACCCAAACCCTCACCCTAGCCCTATCCCTAATTTTAACTTTTGCCCTAGAACTGAACCTAGCTATAACCCCATCCCTTCCACTAAAACTAACCCTAAACTTAACATTAACATTAACCCTAACCTTAGCCCTAACCATAGGCCTAACCCTAACACTAAACCTATCGCTAATCCTAGCCCTAATTTAGCGCTAAACCTAAGTGAACTCCTAACCCTACCCTAAGACTGACTTTAACTCTCAACCTAGTCCTATTTCTATTTCTAACCCTATCCATTACTGTAACCCTAACATTAGCCCTAAACATAGCCCTACCCCCAGGCATAGCCCTAACCCTAGATCTAACCATAACTCTAAATCTAATCCTGACCTTAAGCCTAAACTTCACTATACCACTAGTTGAACACTATTGCTAATCCTACAACTAGTTCTAACCTTAGCCCTAGCCCTAAAACAAAACTGAGCCATTGCTCTAACCCTAATCCTTAACCAAAATCAAACCCTTACCCTACAATTAGCCATAACACCAGCTCAAATCTGAGTCCTAGGACTAAAACTAACCCTGACCCAGACTCATAGCCAAACACTAACCCTAGCTCTAAATATCATCCTAACCCTAAAGCTAATGCTAACACTAGACCTAGCTCAACCCTAACCATAAAACTAACCGTTTTAATGCTAACACTAGACCTAGACCAAACACTAACCCTAAATTTAACCCAAATCATAACCCTAGGCCTAACACTAAACCTATCCCTAACACTAACCTTTTTTATTACTCTAACCTAACTTGAACCCAAACCTAACCCTATCCATTAACCTAACCCTAACACTAATCCTAACACTAAATCAAGCCTAAACCCTAAACCATTTTATTTTTTAAAGAGAGAAGAGAGAGAGAGAGAGAGAGAGAGAGAGAGAGAGAGAGAAGAGAGAGAATTTTTTAATATTTATTTTTCAGTTTTGACGGACACAACATCTTTGTTCGTATGTGGTGCTGAGGATTGAACCTGGGCCGCACGCATGCCAGGTGAGCACGCTACCGCTTGAGCCACATCTTCAGCCCCCCTAAACCTTTACCTAAACCAAACTCTAACCAGACCCTGACCCTAATAATATACCTAGCTCTAAACCTGACCTTTATCCTAAATCTAACCCTTACACTAGACCTAGCCACAACATAACTCAAAAACTAACCGTAACCATATACCTAGATCTGACATTAGCCCTAGCCTTAATGCTAGCCCTAGCCCTAATACAAACCCTAGCCCTCATTCTAGCATTAATTCTAACCTGAACCCTAACCCTAGCCCTACCCCTGATTTCAACCCTCACATTAGCCCTGAATCTAGCTATTACCCAATCCTTTTCCCTTACTCTAACCGTAACCCTTACCCTACACTAACCCTACCTCTAGCCCTAACCATAGGCCTAAATGTAACACTAAACCTAGCGCTAATCATAGCCTTAATTTAGCCCTAACCCTACCCCTAACCCTAGGCCTAATACTAACTGTAACACTCGCCCTAGCTGTATTTCTAGTACTAACCCTATCAGTTACCATAACCCTAACACAAGCCCTAGCCTTAGCCCTAATCCTAGCCCTAGACCAATCCATAGACCTAATCATAACTCTAAATCTAAACGTAAGCCTAAGCCTGAACCTCACCCTACCACTAGACCTAACACTATTGCTAATCCTAAAACTAGCCCTAACCCTAGCCTTAGCCCTAAAACAAAACAGAGCCATTGCCCAAACCCTACACCTTAACCTAACCATAACCCTACAACTAGCAATAACCTCCTTACTCTAATTTGAGTACTAGGCCTAAAACTAACCCTGACCCTGACTTATATCCTAACACTAACCTTAGATATAAATATCACACTGACCCTAAAGATAATGCTAATACTAGACCTAGGCCAAACACTAACCCTAAATTTAACCCAAATCATAACCCTAGATCTTACATTAGCCATAGCCCTAACCCTAGCCCTAACCTAATCTAAATCTTAGCCTTAATCTGAGCCATAGCATTAGCTTTAATCCTAACCCTAAATCTAATCCTAAACCTAGCCTTAATCCTAACCATAATCATAGCCCTAAACCTACCTCTAATCCTATCCATTACCTTAATCCTAACCCTAACCCTAATGCTAACTCTAGGATAACCCCAATCATATCAATAACCCTAACCCTATCCATTACTCTAAACATAATCTGAACCCTAAACCTAACCATACCTATTACCCTAACCCTAAAACTAACCCTAATGCTAATTTGAGCCCTAACAATAAACCTTAACCTATACAAAAGCTAATCCTGACCCTGAACCTAATGATACACAAGTTCTAAAAGTTACCCTATCCCTCAACCTAATCCTTACACTATACCTAGCCATAAACCTAAACCTGAAACTATCCCTAACCATAATAACCCTAGACCTCATATTAGCCCTATACCTAGCATAGGCCTAACCCTAACACAAAACCTACCCCTCAGCCTAGCCCTAAACCTAGACTTAATCCTAACCCAAACCCTCACCCTAGCCCTATCCCTAATTTTAACTTTTGCCCTAGAACTGAACCTAGCTATAACCCCATCCCTTCCACTAAAACTAACCCTAAACTTAACATTAACATTAACCCTAACCTTAGCCCTAACCATAGGCCTAACCCTAACACTAAACCTATCGCTAATCCTAGCCCTAATTTAGCGCTAAACCTAAGTGAACTCCTAACCCTACCCTAAGACTGACTTTAACTCTCAACCTAGTCCTATTTCTATTTCTAACCCTATCCATTACTGTAACCCTAACATTAGCCCTAAACATAGCCCTACCCCCAGGCATAGCCCTAACCCTAGATCTAACCATAACTCTAAATCTAATCCTGACCTTAAGCCTAAACTTCACTATACCACTAGTTGAACACTATTGCTAATCCTACAACTAGTTCTAACCTTAGCCCTAGCCCTAAAACAAAACTGAGCCATTGCTCTAACCCTAATCCTTAACCAAAATCAAACCCTTACCCTACAATTAGCCATAACACCAGCTCAAATCTGAGTCCTAGGACTAAAACTAACCCTGACCCAGACTCATAGCCAAACACTAACCCTAGCTCTAAATATCATCCTAACCCTAAAGCTAATGCTAACACTAGACCTAGCTCAACCCTAACCATAAAACTAACCGTTTTAATGCTAACACTAGACCTAGACCAAACACTAACCCTAAATTTAACCCAAATCATAACCCTAGGCCTAACACTAAACCTATCCCTAACACTAACCTTTTTTATTACTCTAACCTAACTTGAACCCAAACCTAACCCTATCCATTAACCTAACCCTAACACTAATCCTAACACTAAATCAAGCCTAAACCCTAAACCATTTTATTTTTTTAAAGAGAGAGAATAGAGAGAGAGAGAGAGAGAGAGAGAGAGAGAGACAGAGAGAGAGATAATTTTTTAATATTTATTTTTCAGTTTTGACGGACACAACATCTTTGACCCTAACACTACACTAACCGTAATCATAACCCTAGTTCTTACATTTGGCATAGCCCCAACCCTGGCTCTAACTCTAACAAAAAATAGCCCTAATCTGAGCCCTAACACTAGATTTAACTCTAAACTGAACCCTAACCCTAGCCCTAAACCTAACCATAACACTATCCCTAACCCTAGCTCTAACCATATCCCATACCTTCAGCCAAACCCTATCCATAAGGCTAATCCTAGTCCTAATCCTAATCCTTAGCCTAAACCAAACACTAACCCTATTACTAGTCCTAACCCTAGCCCTCATTCTAGCTCTAACCATATCCCAAATCCTAACACTAACATTCACCCTTATTCTGACCCTAACACTAATTCTAGGTCTAAACCTGACCCTTACCCTAAACTGAACTCTGAATCTAGCCCAACCAGTAAAATTTACCTAATCCTAAGCCTAACACTAGCCCTAGACATAAACCTAATGCTAAATCTAGCGATAACTCTAGCCCTAGACCTAAATGAAAACTTAGTTCTAGCCCTTACAATAACCCTTAACCTAAACCAAACACTAACACTACCCCTAGACCTAATTCTAGTCCTAATTCTGGCTTTCACCCTGACCCTAACTCTAACCTGAACACTGACAATGACAATAACAATAAAACTAGCTATAAACCTGACCCTAAAACAAAATGTAAACCTAACACTAGACCTGTCCATAACCCTAACCCTAAAACTACCACAATTAGAACCCTAGATTTTACATTACCCATAGCACTAAGCTTAGGCCTAAACCTAACACAAAATCTAGTCGTAATCAGAGGCCTAAATGTACCCTAAGCATAACCCTAACACTAACCCTAGACCTATCTTATCCCTAACCCTCACCTTAGTCCTAAACCTAGCTCAAAGCCTAAACCTTAACCTAAATGAAACCCTAGCCCTATCACTAAAATAACCCTAATCCTAGTCCTAATCCTAACTTGAACCCTTGCCCTAACCCTAACAATTATCCTAACTCTAACCTTAATCCTAATGATAACCCTAGCCTTAACCCTAACTGAAACCCTAACCCAAACCATAAACTTAACCCTAGACCTAAACCTAAACCTAATCCTTGCCCTAAACCTCACCCTAACTCAAACCATAACCCTTACCCTAAACCCAGTAGTAAACCTAGCCCTAAAACTAAACTTACCCCTGAAGCTAACCTTACATCTAATCCAATCTGTTACTCTAAACCTAAACCTAAATCTAATGAAAACCCTAGCCCTAACCATAAAACTAAATCTGACCATTATTATAACCCTAACCCTAGACCTAACATTAAACCTAACCCTCATCCTAGAACTAACCCTATCTCAAAACCTTACCTTTACCCTAAAAATAATTATAACCCTACTTTAAGCTAATGATAACCCTACTCTAAGTTAATGATAATCCTATCCCTATTCCAATCTCTAACCTTAACTCTAACCCTAATCCTAACCATAACCCTAGCTCTAACCTTATCATTACCCATATGATAAACCTATTCCTAATGCTGACCCTAGGCCTAACCCTAACCCTATTGCAAAGCCTAAATCTCTCCATTACCCTAAACCTACACTGAACCCTAAACCTAACCCTATCCATTAACCTAAACCTAACTTTAACCCTAGATCTAACCCTTACTCCAAATCTTAACCTAAGCCTAAGCTTAAGCCTAATACAAACACTAGCCCTAACCCTAATGCTAATCATATTAGTAGCCCTAACCCTAACCTAGGACTAAAACAAAATTGAGAAATAGACCTAAATTTAAACCTTAACTTAATCTAAACCCTAACACACAACTAGACCTAACCCTGGCCCTAACTGGAGTCATAATTCTAACCTTAAACTAACCCTGTCTCTGACTCATATCCTAACACTCACCCTAGCTCTAAACACTACCCTAAACTTAAACAGAACCCTAACAGTAACCATAGCCTTAGTTTGAGTCCTAACCCTAACCTTAAAACTAACCCTGACCCAACCCATATCTTAACAGTCACCCTAGCTCTAAACACTGCCCTCAAATTAAACTGCACCCTAACAGTAATCCTAGCCCTTGATTGAGTCCTAACCCTAACCCTAAAACTAACACTGTCCCTGACTCATATCCTAACACTATCTCTAGCTATAAATATCAGCTTAACTTTAAACCTAACCATAACACTAGACGTACCCCTAAGCCTAACTCTAATTGTAACCCTAGTTCTTACATTAGCCACTGCCCTAACCCTAGTGCTAACCCTAACACAAAAACTAGCATTAATCCGAGACCTAAACCTAGATTTAACACTAACCTTAATCCTAAATCTTGCCCTAACTATAGCTCTAAGCCTATCCCTTATCATAAGCAAAACCCTAAACTTAATGGTAACCCTAGACCTATCCCTAATCCGTAGGCCAACCAAAACCCTAAATCCTATTAATAGTCCTAAATCGAGCCCTCACTCTAGCTCTAACCCTATCCCAAACTCTAATTCTAACCCTGACCCTTATTCTGACCCTAACACTAATCCTAGGTCTAAACCTGACCCTAACCCTAGACAAAACACTAACACTAGCCATGGACCTAAACCTATTTCTAAATCTAGCCTTAACTCTAGCCCTAGACCTAACCAAAACTTAGCCAAAGCCCTTACAGTAATCCTTAACCTAACACAAACACTAACCATACCCCTAGACCTAAACCTAGTCCTAATTCTGGCTGTAACCCTAACTCTAACTCTAACCTAAACACTTACCCTGCCTTTAACAGTAAACCTACCTCTAAACCTGACTGTAACCACTGAACATCTAAACCTAACACTAGACCTAGCCATAATCCTAACCCTAAAACTAGCCATAATCATTACCTTAGCTCTTACATTACCCACATCCCTAACCCTAGGCCTAAAACTAACAAAAAACCTAAAGCTAATCCTAGGCCTAAACCTAGCCCTAAGCGTAACCCTAACCCTAACTTAACCTAACACTCGAATAGTCCTAACCCTAGCTTAAAGCCTAACACTTACCCTAAACATAAACCTACACCTATCCCTAAATATACCCCTAACACTAGCCCTAATCCTAAACTTAACCCTAGCTCTAAACCTAGCTCTAAACCTACCCATTACCCTAAACCTAATCCTAAACCTATTGATAACCATTTTCCTAACCATAACTCTAAACCTAACCAGAAAACTAACCCTAGACCTAACCCTAAATCTCACACTCAACATAGACCTAACTCTAGCTCAAATCCTAACCTTTCATGAACCTAAACATAACCACAGCCCTAACCCTAAACCTAAACCTCACTCTAACACTAACCATAACCCTGTGCCTACATCTAGCCATATCCACTACTCTAATCTTAACCCTACCCCTATTGATGACACTAGCCCTAATCCTAACTCTAACCCTAACTGTACTCTAATCTTATCCTTAGACCTAATTCTAGACCTAACCTTCTCCCTAGGCCTAACTGTAGCTCAAAACCTAACCCTTATGCTAAACATAACACTAAAACTAACTCTAGTTCTAACCCTAACCCTAACTCAAAACCTATTCCTAACCATAACCCTAGCCCTAACAGCTCTAACTCTATCCATTATCCTAATCAATACACCTACCCTAATGCTAACCCTAGGCCTAACCCTAACCCTATGGATAACCCTAACCCTAACAGTTACCCTAAACCTAATCTGAACCATAAACAAAACCCTATCATTACTCTAACCTTTATTCTAATGCTAATTCAACCCCTAACCCTAAACCGAACCAAACACTAACACTGACCCTAACCCTAATAGTTCCCCTAGTTCTAAACCTGAATCTTACCCTAACCTAACCCTTACATTAGACCTAGCCACTAACATAACCCTAAAACTATCCTCAACCATAACCCTAGACCTGACATTAGCCCTAGCCCTAATCCTAGCGCTAACCCTAACAAAAACCCCAGGCCTTATCCTAGCCCTAAACCTAGCCTTAATCCTAACCCTAGTCCTAACCCTAATACTAACCCTAGCCCTAATCTTAGCCCTAATTCCACCCTATCCCTAACCCTAACCCTAGGCCTAAGACTAACTCTAACTCTCACACTATCCTATCACTAGTTCAAAACCTATACCTTACCATAACCCTAAACCTATCCCTAAACCTAGTCCTAACCCTTGCTTTATAAATAGCCCTAGCACTAACCTTAGATCAAAATCTAACTAAATCTAACCCTAAACCAAACCATAAGACTAACCCTAACACTAGCCCTAAGCCTAACACTAATCCTAAAACTAGCCCTAACCCTAGCCCTAAAACAAAACTGAGCCATAGTTCTAACACTAACCCTTAAACTAAACCAAACCCTAACCATAAACCAACCCCAACCCTTGCCCTAATTCGAGTTTTAAGCCAAACCCTAAAACTAACCCTGATTCTGACTCTGACACTAACACTAACTCTAGCTCTAAACATCACCCTAACCCTATACCTAACCCTAACACTAAATCTAGCTCTAATATCAACCCTAAAATTAGCCCTAATCTTAACCCTGGTACTTACATTAGTCATAACCCTAACCCTATCACTAACTTAACACAAATCCCAGCCCTAATATGAGCACTAACCCGAGCTTTAAACCTAAACATAACCCTAACCCTAACTCTAGCCCTAATTATAACCATAAGCCTACCCCTAACCCTAGCTCTAACTCTAGTCATTATATTAACCATAACACTAACTCTAATGCGAACCCTAAGCCTAAACCTAAACCTATCTCTAAACCTATCCCTATCCATTTCCCTAAACCTAACATGAATCCTAATATTAAGCATAACATTATTGTAACCTTAACCCTATATCTAATTCTATCCCTAACTTTAAGCCTTAACCTATCCCAAACCCTGACCCAGGCCTTAACCTTAATAATATGCCTACCCCTAAACCTGACCCTAACCTAAACCTTACACTAGATGTAGCCATAATCCTAAATCTAAAACTATCTTTAAACAATTTTAGAGCTAAAATTAGCCATACTTCTAATTCTTGGCCTAAACATAAAACAAACCCTAGTCCTTATATTGCCATAAACCTAACCTTAATCAATACCCTAACCCTAACTATAGCCCTAACCCTAATTCTAAACAACATCCTACCTCTCAACCTAGCTATAACACCATCCCTTACCCTAAACTTAATCCTACATCTAACCCTAACTCTATGCTTAAGCTGAACACTAACCCTAACCCTAATCCTAGTCTTAATTCTAGCCCTATCACTAACCCTAACCCTAACTTTAGCCCGAAGACTAACTCTAATTCTCACACTAGCCCTATTGCTAGTTCTAACCATATCTCTTACCATAACCCTAACCCTAGTCCTAACCCTAGCCCTATCCTTAGTCCTAGCCCTATCCTTATTCTTAGCCCTAACCCTAACCCTAACCCTAAATCTAAATCTAACCTTAACCCTAAGCCTAAGCCTAAGCCTAACACTAACACTAACCCTAATGCTAACTGTAAAAATAGCCCTAACCCTAACCCTAGCAGTAAAACAAAACCGAGCAATAGCCCTAACCCTAAACCTTAACTTAAAACAAACACTAACACTACACCTAACCCTAGCCAAAATTTGAGTCCTAACAGTAACCTTAAAACTAACCGCTTGACCCTGAATAATATCTTAATCTCACTCTAGCTCTAAACACCATCCTAATCTTAAACCAAAACCGAAAAGTAACCCTAGCCTTTATTTGAGTCCTAACCCTAACCCTGAACTGGACTCATATCCTAATACTAACCCTAGCTCTAATTATCACCCTAATCTTAAACTTAACCCTAACACTATACCTACCCTAACCCTAACTCTAATTGTAACCCTAGTTCTTACATTAGTGATTGCCCTGACCCTCGCCTTAACTCTAACACAAAAACTAGCTCTAATCTGAGCCCTAAACCTAGATTTAACCCTAACCCTCGCCCTAATTCTAGCTCTAAACCTATCCTTTACCTAAGTGAAACCCTAACATTAATGGTAACCATTAAGACCTATCCCTAATCTTTAGGCTAACCAAATTACTAACCATATTAATAGTCCTGACCCTAGCCCTCATTCTAGCTCTAATCTTATCCCAAAACCCAATGCTACTCCTGACCCTTATTCTGACTCTAACACAAACCCTAGGTCTAAACCTGACTGTAAACCTAGAGTAAACCCTAACACTGGCCCTAGAGATAACCTTATACCTAAACCTAACCAAAACCCTATCCCTAAAACTAACTCTAATTCTCACACTAGCCTTATCCTTAGTTCTAACCCTATACTTACCATAACCCTAACCCTAGCCCTAACCCTTGCCCTATCCTTAGTCCTAGCCCTAACCCTTGCTAGATGTAACCCTAACTCTAAATCTAACCCTAAACCTAAGACTAAGCCTAACACTAACATTAGCCCTAACCCTAACCCTAGCCCTAACATTAGGCCTAACTCTAGCCCTAGCAGTAAAACTAAACTGAGCAATAGCCCTAAACCTAAACATTAACTTAAACCAAACCCTAACACTACACCTAGACCTAACCATAGCCTTAATTTGAGTCCTAAACGTAACCTTAAAGCTAACTCTGACCCTGACTCATATCCTAACACTCACCCTAGCTCTAAATATCCTCCTAATATTAAACCAAAACCTAACATTAACCTTATCTCTAATTTAACTCCTAATCCTCTACCTGACCTTGACTCATATTCTAAAACTAACCCTAGATCTAAATATCACCCAACCTTAAACCTAATACTAACACTAGACCTACCCCTAATCTAATGCTAAAACTAACCCTAGTTGTAACCCTAGATCTTATATTAGCCATTGTCCTAACTATAGCCCTAAATCTAAAACAAAAAGGAGCCCTAATCAGTGCTCTAAACTTAGTTTTAACCCTAACACTAACAATAACTCTAGCCCTAAACCTAGCTCTAACCCTATTCCTTAACCTAAGTGAAACCCTAACCCTAATGGCAACCCTAAACGTATCCCTAATCCTCAGGCCAACCAAAATTCTAACCCCATTAATAGTCCTGAACATAGCCCTAATTATAGCTCTAAACGTATCTCAAACCCTAATGATAACCTGACCCTTATTCTGACCCTAACAGTAAACCTAGGTCTAAACCTGACACTGACTCTAGAACAAACCCTAACACTGGCCCTACCGGTAACCTTATACCTAAACCTAACCCTAAAACAAGTTCTACACCTAAACCTAATCCTAAATCTAGCCTAAACTTTAGCCCTAGACAAAAAAACAAAACAAAACAAAAAAAAAAAAAAAACATAGTCCTAGCCCTAACAATAATCTTTACCATAATCCAAACACTAACCCTACCCCTAGACCTAATCCTAGTCCTAATTCTGACTTTAACCCTGACTCTAACTCTAATTTGAACACTGACCCTGACTTTAAGGTAAACCTAAATCTAAACTTGACCCTAACTGAAAATATAAACCTAACACTAGACCTAGATATAAACCTAACCCTAAAAATAGCCCTATTTATAATCCTAGCTCTTACATTACCCACAGCCCTAACCCTAGGCCTAAACCTAACACAAAACCTAGAGTTAATTCTAGGCCTTACCCTAGCCCTAAGTGTAACACTAATTCTAACCCTAGCCCTAATCAACTCCTAACCCTCGCCTTAGACCTAACCCTATCTCAAAGCCTAACTCTTACCATAAATATAAACTTAGAACTTTCTGTAAATCTAACCCTAACCCTAGCCCTAATCCTAAGCTTAACCCTAACCCTAACCCTAACCCTAAGCTTAAGACTCTCTCACACTTGTCCTAATCCTAGTTCTAACCCTATACCTTACCATAACCCTAACCCTAGCCCTAACACTTGCCCTATTGTAATTCCTAGCCCTAATCCTATATCTAAAACTAACTAAAAATCTAACCTTAAACCTAAGGCTAATCCTAACACTAACACTAGCCCTAACCCTAAAGCTAATCATAAAACTAGCCCTAACCCTAACCCTAACAGTAAAACAAAACCGAGAAATAGCCCTAACTCTAAACCTTAACTTAAACCAAACCCTAACACTACACCAAGACCTAACCATAGCCTCAATTCGAGTCCTAACCCTAACCTTAAAACTAACTCTGCCCTGACTTATATTCATAAACACCCTCCTAAGCATAAACTGAAACCTAACATTAACCCTGTCCCTAATTTGAGTCCTAATCCTATAGCTGACACTGACTCATATACTAACACTAAACCTAGCTCTAAATATTACCCTAACTTTAAACCAAACACTAGCACTAGACCTACCCCTAACTCTTACCCTAAAAGTGAAACTAATTGTAACCCTAGTTCTTATATTAGCCATTGACCTCACCCTACCCCAAGCCCTAACACAAAAACTAGCTCTAATCCGAGCTCTAAACCTAGCTTTAACCCTAACCCTAACCCTAACACTAGCCCTAATCCTAGCTCTAACCCTATCCCTTACCCTAAGTGAAAACCTAACCCTAATGGTAACCCTAGACCTATACCTAATCCTTAGGCTAACCATAATCCTAACCCCATTAATATTCCTGACCCTAGCCCTCATTCTAGTTCTAATCCTATCCCAAAACCTAACACTAAACCTGACCCTTATTCTGACCCTAATATTAACCTTAGGTCTAAAACAAACCCTCACCCTAGATCAAATCCTAACACTGGCTGTACTGGTAACCTTATACCTAAGCCTAACCCTAAAATTAGTTCTGGAACTAAACCTAATTCTAAATCTAGCTTTAACTCTACCCCTAGACCTAAACAAAAACCTAGTCCTAGCCCTAACAATAATCCTTACCCTAAAACAAGCACTAACCCTATCCCAGGACCTAATCCTAGTCTTAATTCTGGTTGAAACCCTAACTCTAACTCTAATCTGAACACTGATCCTGCCTTTAAGGGTAAACTTACCTCTAAACCTGACCCTAACCAAAAATCTAAACCTAACACTAAAACAAGCCATAACCCTAACCCTAAAACTAGCCCTAATCATAATCCTAGCTCTTACATTACCCACAGCCCTAACACTAGGCCTAAACCTAACACAAAATCTAGAGTTAATCCTAGGCCTTAACCTAGCCCTAAGTGTAACCCTATCCCTAACCCTAGCCCTAACCCAAATTTAACACTCACCTTAGTCCGAAACCTATCTCAAAGCCTAATCCTTACCAAAACATAAACCTAGAACTATCCCTAACTCTAACCCTAACCCTAGCCCTAATCCTAAACTTAACCCTAGCCCTAACCCTAGCTCTAAATATACCCATTACCCTAACCCTAAACCTAACCCTAATGGTAAACCTAGCCTTAGCCTTAACCCTAACCATAACCCTTAACCTTAACAGAAAAATAACCCTAGAACTAACCCTAAACTGAACACTCGCTATAATATAACCTTAGCTCAAACCCTAACCCTTACCATAAACCTAAATATAACCATAGCCCTAAACCTAACCCTAAACTTAAATATAACCCTATCCCTAACTCTAAACCTATATCTAACCGTGTTCATTATCCTAAACCTAATGCTAACCAAAATGATAATGCTATCTCGAACCCTAACCCTAACTCTAAACCTACTATAATCCTATCCCTGGACCTAACCCTGGACCTAACCCTTGCTCTAGCCCTAACCACAGCTCAGAACCTAACCCTTACACTAAACATAATCCTAACTATAACCCTAGTTCTAACCCTCAACTGAACCCTAACTCAAGACCTAATCCCAACCATAACACTATCTCTACTCTTAGCTCTAACTCTATCCATTACCCTAACAATAATCCTTACACTAATGCTAACCCTAGGCTTAAACCTAATTCAAGACCTAATCCTAACCCTAACCCTAGCCCTAAACTTAAATATAACTGTATCCATTACTCTAAACTTAAACCTTACCCTAATGCTAACCTTAGGCCTACCCCTAACCCTATCACTAACCCCAACACTATCAATTACCCCAAACCTAACTTGAACCCTAAATCTAACTCTATCATTACTGTAAACCTAACCCTTATGCTAATTTGCACCCTAACCCTAAACTCAAACCTAAACCAAACCCTAACACTGACCATGACCCTAATAACTCCCCTAGCTGTAAGCCTGACCTTACCCTAAACCTTATCCTTGACCTAGCCAATAACCTAACCCTAAAAATATCCCTAATCATAACCCTAGACCTGACATTAGCCCCAGACAAAATCCTACCCCTAACCCTAACACAAACCCTAGTCCTTATCTTAGCCATAAACATAGCCTTAGTCATAACCCTAACCCTAGCCTTAGGCCTAACTTAACACTAACCCCAGCCCTAATCTTAGACCTAACTTAGCCCTATCCCTAACCCTAACCCTATCCTTTGCCCTAAGACTAAGTCTAACTCTCACCCTAGCCATGAAACTAGTTCTAACCCTATCCCTTACCAGAACCCTAAACCTAGGCCTAACCCTAGCCCTTTCCTTAGCCCTAGCCCTAACCCTAGATCTAACCCTAACTCTGAATCTAACTGTAAATCTAAGCCTAAACCTAAACCTAACAATAGCCTTAAACTAACCCTAATGCTACTCCTAAAACTAGCCCTAATTCTAGCCCTAGCCCTAATACAAAACAGAGCCATAGCCCCAACCCTAAACCTTAACCTAAACTGAACCCTAACCCTACACCTAGCCATAACTCTAGGCCTAATTCGAGTTTTAAGCCGAACCCTATTATGAATTCAGACACTGACTCTGACCCTAAAACTAACCCTAGCTTTAAACATCACCCTAACCCTAAACATAAACCTAACACTAGACCTAGACCTAGCCCTAAACCTAAAACTAGCCCTAATTATAATCCTAGTATTTACATTAGCCGTAACCCTAACCCTAATATAACTCAAAACCTAGCCCTTAAGCAAGCTCTAACTCGAGCTTTCACACTAAACCTACTCTTAACCCTAACTCTAGCACTAATAATAACCATAACCATAGTCCTAACCCTAGATCTAACCCTATCCATTACCCTAACCATAACCCTAACCCTAATGCTAACCCTAGGCCTAAACTTAACCTTATCCCAAATCCTAACCCTATGTATTACCCTAAATATATCCTGAAACCTAACCCTAACCCTATCATTACCCTAATCCTAAACTTATGCTAATTCGAGCCCTCAAGTTAAAACTTAACCTATCCTAAACACTAATCCCAACCCTGACCCTAATAATACCCTTAGAACTAAACCTGAACCTAACCGTAAACCTAACCCTTGCACTAGACATAACCATAAACTTAACCCATAACTATATTTAACTGTAACATTGAACGTGAAATTAGCCTTAGACCTATTCCTAGCCCTAAACCTAGCCTCAATGCTAACCCAAACCATAGCCTGAGCTTTAACCATAATGCTAACCCTCGACCTAGACCTAAAACTAGCTAAAACCCCATCCCTTACCCTAAACCTAAGAATAACCCTAAACCTAACCATAATCCTACACCTAACACTAACCCTAAACCTAAACATAACTCTAGCCCCATACCCTAGGCCTAACACTAACACTAAGCCTGACGCTAATCCTAGCCCTAACGTAGTCCTATTGTAACCCTAACCCTAGACCTAAGACTAAATCTAACTCTTTCCCTTTCCCTAACCCTAGTTCTATCCTTAGCCCTAGCCCTAACCCTAGATCTAAACCTAACTCTAAATCTAAACCTATCTCTGGATTTAACCATAACCATTATCCTAAACCAAACCCTAACACTAGTCCTAACATTAATGTTAATCCTAAAACTTGCCCTACCCCTATCCCTAGCAATAAAAGAAAACCCAGCCATATCCTTGACCCTAACCCATAACCTTAACCAAACCTAAACCCTACACATAGCCCTAATCCTAACTCTAAAACTAGGCCTGACCCTAAACCCTAACCCTAAACCTAGACCTAACTTAAGACTTAATTCGAGTCCTAACACTAACCCTAAAACTAACCCTGACCCTGACTCTGACCCTAACACTAAATCTAGCTCTAAACATAACCCTAACACTAAACATATGATTTGCATGCTTCAGCATAGGCCTATATTCACAAGGAACAAAGCAGAGTGTGCCCACAGAGAACTGATTGAGTGTGTGAAGTTTCAAGCAGCTAACATCAACTCTGTTTGTTATCCAGCTACTTTTCCAATTACCCATATAAGTCAAGATAAAGTGAAACCTTAAAACACAAACTGTTCCTGGCAGCAAGCCATGAACAGAGAAGGCCCAAACCTGGGGAACATAGTAAGGGTAGGTAAAAGATGAATCTTGCCTGGTATGAAAGAAATTTGAACAAAACTAACTCTAACTCTAACACTATTTCTAACCCTAGCCCTAAACCTAAATCTAACCCTAAGATGTTTAGAGAACCTTTGATCATAGAAGCCCCAAACTTGGGGTGCCAAGGAGGGCAAGGTAACAGATGAATCCTGCCCAGTATCAAAAGTAATCTGACAGAATAATTGGGGGGGGGGGGTTTCATACATGCCTATTTCCTCTATTTTTTCCAAAAGTTCTCTTGGATAATGTTCTTTTGCATCCCTTAGCTTTGGAAAACCTTCACTAGGAAGAAACAAGAGAGTGCCCACAGAGAACTGATTGAGTGATTGAGTGTGTGAAATTTCAAGCATCTAGCACCAACCCTGTTTGATTACCAGCTCCATTTACATTTACCCATAAAGGACAACTTGAAGTGAAACTTTAAAATACAAACTGTTCCTGACAGTGAACAATTGAAATTAGAAGGTCCAAAACTGGGGAACATAATAAGGCTAGGTAAAAGAGAAATCCTGCCCCAGTATCAAAGAAATTTGAACAAAAATAACTCTAACTCTAACACTAGTTCTAACTCTAGTCCTAACTCTAACACTAACCCTAAACCTATTCTGTTTATAGAGCTTTGATTATACAAGTCCCAAATTTGGGGAACCCAGTGCAGCAAGCTAGAAGATAAATCCTGTGCAGTATCAAACAGTCTGACCAAATAATTGGGACATAAATATATCCCTGATTTCTCCTAAAGTGCCCTTGGATAAAGTTTTTTTTTTTTTTTTTTTTTTTTTTTGTTTTTGTTTTTTTTTGCATGCTTGTGCAGAGGGCTACATTCACAGGGAAGAAACCACAGAATGCCCACAGAGAATAGATTGAGTGTGTGAAGTTTCAAGAAGCTACAACCAACTCTGTTTGATTTCCAGCTCCATTTCCATTTACCTGTATAGGTTCAAATGAAGTGAAACCTTAAAATGCTCACTGTTCCTGACAGTGAACCTTGAAACAAGAAGGCCCAAAACTGGTAAACATAGTAAGGCTAGGTAAAAGATGAATTCTACCCAGTATCAATGATATTTGACCAAAACTAATTCTAACCCTAACACTCACTCTAACACTTGCCCAAACCCTAACCCTAATACTAACCCTAACCTGTTTAGAGAACTTTTCATCATAGAAGTCCCAAACTTGTGGAGATTAGTGGGACAAGCTAACAAATGAATCCTGTGAAGTATCAAAGAAATCTACCAAATGATTGGGGGAGGTAGTTAAGTACATGCACATTTTCCTGTTGTCTCCTAAAGTACACTTGGATAAAGTTGTTTTTGCATGCTTCAGCTTTGGGATAATTTCACAAGGAATAAATCAGAGAGTACCTACAGAGAATTGATTGAGTATGTGAAGTTTCAAACAGCTAGCACCAACGCTGTTTGATTTTGAGCTCCATTTCCATTTACCCATAGAGGTCAAAATGAAGTGAACCCTTAAAATATACACTATTCTTGACAGTGAACAATTGAATTGACATGGTCCAAATCTGGTGTACATAAGAAGGGTAAGGAAAAGATGAATACTGCCCTCTATCAAATAAATTTGAACAATCTAAGTGTATCTCTAATGCTAGATCTGACTCTATCCCTAACCCTAACTCTAAGCTCTTTAGAGAACCTATGATCATAGAATTCCCAAAATTGGGTATCCTGGTAGGGCAGGCTAGCAGATGAATCCTGTGCAGTATCAAAGAAATATGATCAAATAATTGGGGGAGATATTTCAGTATATTCATATTCCCCGATTTTCTCCCTAAGT
Organism: Marmota flaviventris; assembly: GCF_047511675.1. Lineage (NCBI taxonomy): Eukaryota > Metazoa > Chordata > Mammalia > Rodentia > Sciuridae > Marmota > Marmota flaviventris. Next base: position 94,950 of record NW_027288118.1, on the reverse strand, counting down.
GCTCTCAGATAAACTTGCTTTGCATGCTTCAGCTTAGGGCTACATTTATAAGGAACAAACCAGAAAGTGCCCACAGAGAACTGAGTGTGTGAAGTTTGAAGCAGCTAGCACCAGCCCTGTTTGATTTCTAGCTCCAATTCCATTTACCCATATAGGTCAAAATGAAGTGAAACCTTAAAATAGAAACTGTTCCTGACAGCTAACCATTGAACTGAGCATAGTAAGGCTAGTTAAAGATGAATTCTGCCAAGTATCAAAGAAATTTGAACAAAACTAACTCAAATCCTGACACTAGCTCTAACCGTAGCCCTAAACCTAACCCTAATCCTAACCTGTATAGAGAACATTTGATCATAGAATTCCCAAACTTGGGGGAGACTAGTAGGGCAAGCTAACAGATAAATTCTGTCCAGCATAAAAAAACTTACCAAGTAATTGGGGGCAGTAGTTCAGTACATGCATATTTCCCTGTTTTATCCTAAAGTGTTCTTGGATAATGTCTTTTGCATGTCTCAACTTTGGAAAAATTTCGCTAAGAAGAAACCAGAGAGTGCCCACAGTAACAGATTGTGTAAAATTTCAAGCAGCTAGCACTTACCCTGTTTGATTTCCAGCTCCATTTCCATTCACACCTATAGGCCATAATGAAGTGAAAACTAACAATTCCAATTGTTTCTGAAAGTGAACCATTTAACCTTGAAGGCCCAAACTTGGGTACCTACTAAGGCTAGGTCAAGGATGAATCCTGTACAGTATCAAAGGAATCCGACCAAAAAAATTCAAAGCTCTTTCAGTACACGGGAATTCTGCTTGCTCCTTAAGTGCTCAGAGAAAAATCTGTTTCTTTCTACTTCAGCAGAGGGCTACTTCCACAGGAAACAAATCTGAGAATGCTTACTGCGAACTGATTGAGTGTGTTAAGTTTCAAGCACCTAGCACAAACCCTGTTTGATTTCCAGCTCCATTTCTATTTACACATATAGGTCAAATTGAAGTGAAACCTTAAAATACAAACTACTTTTTACAGTGAACCATTGAATCAAGGCCCAAATCTGTGGAAAATAGTAAGGCTACATGAAAGATTAAACTTGTCCAGTATCAAAGAAATTTGAACAAAACTAACTCTAACCACAAGGCTAGCTCTAAACCTAGCTCTAACTCTAACCCTAAATCTAAACTAACCTGTTTAGACAACCTTTGTCATAGAAGTTCCAAATGTGGGGCTTTTCGTAGGGCAAGCTAACAGATGGATCCCGCCCAGTATCCAAAATATCTGACTAAGTAATTGGGGGAGGTATTTCCGTACATTTATATTGCCCTGTTTCCTCCTAAAGTGTAGTGTGATAAAGTTTCTTTGCATGCTTCAGCTTGAGGAAACTTTCACAAGGAGGAAACCAGAGAGTTCCCACAGATTACTGATTGAGTTTGTGAAGGTTTAAGCAGCTAGCATCAACCCCGTTTGATTTCCATTTCCATTTCCATTTACCCATATAGGTCAATATAGAGTGAAACCTTAAAACACAAACTGTTCCTGACAGCAATCTGCTGAAACAAGAAGGCCCAAACCTAGGGAACAAAGTAAGGCTAGGTCAAAGATGAATCCTGCCCAGTATCAAAGGTATTTGAACAAAGTAACTCTAATCCTAATATCTTCTCTCACCCTAGACCTAAATCTAACCCTATCCAGTTTAGACAGCCTTTGGTCATATAAGGCCCAAACTTGGGGAGCCTAGTGGAGCAAAGTAACAGATGATTACAGTGCAGGATCAAAAAAGTTTGATCAAATAATTGGTTGAGGTAGTTCAGTCCATGCATATTTCCCTGTTTTATTCTAAAGTGCATTTGGATAAAATTGTTTTTGTATTCTTCAGCTTAGGCTACTTTCACAAGGAAGAAATAAGAGAGAGCAAAGAGAGACCTTATTCAGTGTGTGAAGTTTGAAGCACCTAGCACCAACCCTATTTGAATTTTGAGCTTCATTTCCGTTTACCATATAAATGAAGTGAAACCTCAAAATACAAACTATTACTGTTATAGAACCATTGAATTGAGAATGCCCAAACCTGGGGAACATAGTAAGGCTAGGTAAAAGATGAACCTTCCCAGTATCAGAGAAATTTGAAAAAACAAAACAAAACAAAACAAAACAAAACAAACAAACAAAAAAAAACCCTAACTCTAAATCTAACACTAGGTCTAAACCTAGACATAACCCTAACCATAACGTTAACCATAACCTGTTTAGATAACTTTTGATCATAGAAATCCCAAAGTTGTGAAGCCTATTGGGGCAAGCTAAGAGATGATTCATGCACAGTATCAAGAAATCTGAACAAATAATTGCGGGAGGTAATTCATTACATGTTTATTTCCCTGTTGTCCCCTAAAGTGCTCTTGGATAAAGTTGTTTTTGCATGCTTCTTCTTTGGCCTATATTCAATAGAAAGAAGGCAGAGAGTGCCCACGGAGAACTAATTGAGTGTGTGATGTACCAAGCAGCTAGTAACAACCCTTTTTGATTTCCAGCTTCATTGTCATTCACACCTATAGGCCATAACGAAGTGACACCTAAATATTCAAACTGTTCCTGACAGTGAACCGTTGAAATTAAATGTCCCCAATTGGGAAATGTAGTAGGGATAGGTAAAGGATAAATCCTGTACAGTATCAAAGTAATTTGACAAAAATATTGAAGCTTGCTCCTAAAGAACTCACAGATGAAGCTATTTCTTTCTATTTCAATTTAAGGTTACTTTCTCAAGAAACAAATCAGAGAATGCATACTGAGAACTGGTTGAGTGTGTGAAGTTTCAAGCAAATGTTCAAACCAACTCTGTTTGATTTCAAGCTCTATTTCCATTTATGCATATAGGTCAAATGAAGTGAAACTTTAAAATACAAACTGTTCCTGACAGGGAACCACTAAATTCATATACTATGATGAGCATAGTAAGGCTATGAAAAAGATGAATCCAGCCCAGTATCAAATAAATTTGAACAAAAATAACTCTAAATCTAACACTAGCTCTAAACCTAACCCTAACCCTAACTGTAACACTAACTCTTACCTGTATAGAGAACCAATGATCCTAGAAATCCAAAACTTGGGGAGTCTAGTGTGCAAAGCTTAAAGATGAATATTGTGCAGTATCAAAGAAATCTGATCAAATCATTGGGAGACTTATTTCAGTACATGTATATTTCTCTGTTTTCTCCTTAAGGGCTCTCGGATACAGTTTCTTTTGAATGCTTCATCTTTGGCCTACCTTCAAAAGAAAGAAACCAGAAAGTGCCCACTGAGAACTGGTTGTGTGAAGTTTCAAGCACCTCCTAGCAACCCTGTTTGATTTCCAGCTCAATTTTCATTCACATCAATAAGCCATAATGAAGGGAAACCTTAAAACACAAACTGTTCCTGACAGCAAACCATTGAACCGACAAGGCCAAAACCTGTGGAGCATAGTAAATCTAAGTAAAAGATGAATCCTGCCCAGTATCATAATAATTTGAAGAACACTAAGGCCACACGGACATTCTCAGCACAGACAGAAGGCTCCTCCATATGGATGCTCTTGGTGCAGACAGAAGTCTCTGCTGTGCATTCGCTCAAGGCTCAGATGAAAGTCTCGGCCTCATGTGGGCTCTGGGCTTAGAGGGAAGACTCAGCTGGATGGGTACTCTTGGCACAGAGGGTAGGCAGCACAGAACACAGAGGCTTTGCTTGGGGTTCACCAGACCAAGCTCTGGACTTGGCACAAGGTCTCCCCAGAACCACCCAATTCACCAAACACTCTACACAGGTAACAGATGGAATCCATCTTTCAAAACCTTACTCAACATCTATCAGTGAGCATGGCTACCAGCTCAGTTCTGTGGCTGCTCAGATACCTGGTTTCCAACTCCCCTACCTCCAGCTGTGATAACTCAAGATTTTTCTCACAAACTTTTTCTGAGGCATAGATATCAATGAGGAACAGCAACTGTACATGCACCTGGTTTCCATCTCAGAGACTAAGAATAGGGAGGCTACTGGTAGAAGCTCAAGCTAGG